>NW_028175128.1:0-59157 GCF_965226575.1 Pagrus pagrus
GCTGTTTTAGCACTGTACAGTCGCCTAAGGCTGAAAAGTGGCTTATGTGAAAAATGAGCGTTTCAGAGCGAGAGGAGGCTGTTTTAGCACTGTACAGTCGCCTAAGGCTGAAAAGTGGCTTATGTGAAAAATGAGCGTTTCAGAGCGATTGGAGGCTGTTTTAGCGCTGAAAAGTGGCTTATGTGAAAAATGAGCGTTTCAGAGCGAGAGCAGCCTGTTTTTGCACTAAGCTGCATTTCACTGAAAAAAGGTCTTTCAAACAGGTTTACTAGCCTGAACTGGTTGAATTTGGATCTTCTTCATGGCAAAGGAGTTTTTACCTGGAATTTCATTCATTAAAGGTGAAAAGTGGCTTATGTCAAAAATGAGCGTTTCAGAGCGATTGGAGGCTGTTTTAGCGCTGAAAAGTGGCTTATGTGAAAAATGAGCGTTTCAGAGCGAGAGCAGCCTGTTTTTGCACTAAGCTGCATTTCACTGAAAAAAGGTCTTTCAAACAGGTTTACTAGCCTGAACTGGTTGAATTTGGATCTTCTTCATGGCAAAGGAGTTTTTACCTGGAATTTAATTCATTAAGGGTGAAAAGTGGGTTATGTGAAAAATGAGCGTTTCAGAGCGAGAGCAGCCTGTTTTGGCACTAAGCTGCATTTCACTGAAAAAAGGTCTTTCAAACAGGTTTACTAGCCTGAACTGGTTGAATTTGGATCTTCTTCATGGCAAAGGAGTTTTTACCTGGAATTTCATTCATTAAAGGTGAAAAGTGGCTTATGTCAAAAATGAGCGTTTCAGAGCGATTGGAGGCTGTTTTAGCACTGTACAGTCGCCTAAGGCTGAAAAGTGGCTTATGTGAAAAATGAGCGTTTCAGAGCGAGAGCAGCCTGTTTTTGCACTAAGCTGCATTTCACTGAAAAAAGGTCTTTCAAACAGGTTTACTAGCCTGAACTGGTTGAATTTGGATCTTCTTCATGGCAAAGGAGTTTTTACCTGGAATTTCATTCATTAAAGGTGAAAAGTGGCTTATGTCAAAAATGAGCGTTTCAGAGCGATTGGAGGCTGTTTTAGCACTGTACAGTCGCCTAAGGCTGAAAAGTGGCTTATGTGAAAAATGAGCGTTTCAGAGCGAGAGCAGCCTGTTTTTGCACTAAGCTGCATTTCACTGAAAAAAGGTCTTTCAAACAGGTTTACTAGCCTGAACTGGTTGAATTTGGATCTTCTTCATGGCAAAGGAGTTTTTACCTGGAATTTCATTCATTAAAGGTGAAAAGTGGCTTATGTCAAAAATGAGCGTTTCAGAGCGATTGGAGGCTGTTTTAGCACTGTACAGTCGCCTAAGGCTGAAAAGTGGCTTATGTGAAAAATGAGCGTTTCAGAGCGAGAGCAGCCTGTTTTTGCACTAAGCTGCATTTCACTGAAAAAAGGTCTTTCAAACAGGTTTACTAGCCTGAACTGGTTGAATTTGGATCTTATTCATGGCAAAGGAGTTTTTACCTGGAATTTCATTCATTAAAGGTGAAAAGTGGGTTATGTCAAAAATGAGCGTTTCAGAGCGATTGGAGGCTGTTTGAGCGCTGAAAAGTGGCTTATGTGAAAAATGAGCGTTTCAGAGCGAGAGCAGCCTGTTTTTGCACTAAGCTGCATTTCACTGAAAAAAGGTCTTTCAAACAGGTTTACTAGCCTGAACTGGTTGAATTTGGATCTTCTTCATGGCAAATGAGTTTTTACCTGGAATTTCATTCATTAAAGGTGAAAAGTGGCTTATGTCAAAAATGAGCGTTTCAGAGCGATTGGAGGCTGTTTTAGCACTGTACAGTCGCCTAAGGCTGAAAAGTGGCTTATGTGAAAAATGAGCGTTTCAGAGCGAGAGCAGCCTGTTTTTGCACTAAGCTGCATTTCACTGAAAAAAGGTCTTTCAAACAGGTTTACTAGCCTGAACTGGTTGAATTTGGATCTTCTTCATGGCAAATGAGTTTTTACCTGGAATTTCATTCATTAAAGGTGAAAAGTGGCTTATGTCAAAAATGAGCGTTTAAGGGCGATTGGAGGCTGTTTTAGCACTGTACAGTCGCCTAAGGCTGAAAAGTGGCTTATGTGAAAAATGAGCGTTTCAGAGCGAGAGGAGGCTGTTTTAGCACTGTACAGTCGCCTAAGGCTGAAAAGTGGCTTATGTGAAAAATGAGCGTTTCAGAGCGATTGGAGGCTGTTTTAGCGCTGAAAAGTGGCTTATGTGAAAAATGAGCGTTTCAGAGCGAGAGCAGCCTGTTTTTGCACTAAGCTGCATTTCACTGAAAAAAGGTCTTTCAAACAGGTTTACTAGCCTGAACTGGTTGAATTTGGATCTTCTTCATGGCAAAGGAGTTTTTACCTGGAATTTCATTCATTAAAGGTGAAAAGTGGCTTATGTCAAAAATGAGCGTTTCAGAGCGATTGGAGGCTGTTTTAGCGCTGAAAAGTGGCTTATGTGAAAAATGAGCGTTTCAGAGCGAGAGCAGCCTGTTTTTGCACTAAGCTGCATTTCACTGAAAAAAGGTCTTTCAAACAGGTTTACTAGCCTGAACTGGTTGAATTTGGATCTTCTTCATCGCAAAGGAGTTTTTACCTGGAATTTCATTCATTAAAGGTGAAAAGTGGCTTATGTCAAAAATGAGCGTTTCAGAGCGATTGGAGGCTGTTTTAGCACTGTACAGTCGCCTAAGGCTGAAAAGTGGCTTATGTGAAAAATGAGCGTTTCAGAGCGAGAGCAGCCTGTTTTTGCACTAAGCTGCATTTCACTGAAAAAAGGTCTTTCAAACAGGTTTACTAGCCTGAACTGGTTGAATTTGGATCTTCTTCATGGCAAATGAGTTTTTACCTGGAATTTCATTCATTAAAGGTGAAAAGTGGCTTATGTCAAAAATGAGCGTTTAAGAGCGATTGGAGGCTGTTTTAGCGCTGAAAAGTGGCTTATGTGAAAAATGAGCGTTTCAGAGCGAGAGCAGCCTGTTTTTGCACTAAGCTGCATTTCACTGAAAAAAGGTCTTTCAAACAGGTTTACTAGCCTGAACTGGTTGAATTTGGATCTTCTTCATGGCAAAGGAGTTTTTACCTGGAATTTAATTCATTAAGGGTGAAAAGTGGGTTATGTGAAAAATGAGCGTTTCAGAGCGAGAGCAGCCTGTTTTTGCACTAAGCTGCATTTCACTGAAAAAAGGTCTTTCAAACAGGTTTACTAGCCTGAACTGGTTGAATTTGGATCTTCTTCATGGCAAAGGAGTTTTTACCTGGAATTTCATTCATTAAAGGTGAAAAGTGGCTTATGTCAAAAATGAGCGTTTCAGAGCGATTGGAGGCTGTTTTAGCGCTGAAAAGTGGCTTATGTGAAAAATGAGCGTTTCAGAGCGAGAGCAGCCTGTTTTTGCACTAAGCTGCATTTCACTGAAAAAAGGTCTTTCAAACAGGTTTACTAGCCTGAACTGGTTGAATTTGGATCTTCTTCATGGCAAAGGAGTTTTTACCTGGAATTTAATTCATTAAAGGTGAAAAGTGGCTTATGTCAAAAATGAGCGTTTCAGAGCGATTGGAGGCTGTTTTAGCACTGTACAGTCGCCTAAGGCTGAAAAGTGGCTTATGTGAAAAATGAGCGTTTCAGAGCGAGAGCAGCCTGTTTTTGCACTAAGCTGCATTTCACTGAAAAAAGGTCTTTCAAACAGGTTTACTAGCCTGAACTGGTTGAATTTGGATCTTCTTCATGGCAAAGGAGTTTTTACCTGGAATTTCATTCATTAAAGGTGAAAAGTGGCTTATGTCAAAAATGAGCGTTTCAGAGCGATTGGAGGCTGTTTTAGCACTGTACAGTCGCCTAAGGCTGAAAAGTGGCTTATGTGAAAAATGAGCGTTTCAGAGCGAGAGCAGCCTGTTTTTGCACTAAGCTGCATTTCACTGAAAAAAGGTCTTTCAACCAGGTTTACTAGCCTGAACTGGTTGAATTTGGATCTTCTTCATGGCAAAGGAGTTTTTACCTGGAATTTCATTCATTAAAGGTGAAAAGTGGCTTATGTCAAAAATGAGCGTTTCAGAGCGATTGGAGGCTGTTTTAGCACTGTACAGTCGCCTAAGGCTGAAAAGTGGCTTATGTGAAAAATGAGCGTTTCAGAGCGAGAGCAGCCTGTTTTTGCACTAAGCTGCATTTCACTGAAAAAAGGTCTTTCAAACAGGTTTACTAGCCTGAACTGGTTGAATTTGGATCTTCTTCATGGCAAAGGAGTTTTTACCTGGAATTTCATTCATTAAAGGTGAAAAGTGGCTTATGTCAAAAATGAGCGTTTCAGAGCGATTGGAGGCTGTTTTAGCACTGTACAGTCGCCTAAGGCTGAAAAGTGGCTTATGTGAAAAATGAGCGTTTCAGAGCGAGAGCAGCCTGTTTTTGCACTAAGCTGCATTTCACTGAAAAAAGGTCTTTCAAACAGGTTTACTAGCCTGAACTGGTTGAATTTGGATCTTCTTCATGGCAAATGAGTTTTTACCTGGAATTTAATTCATTAAGGCTGAAAAGTGGGTTATGTCAAAAATGAGCGTTTCAGTGCGATAGGAGGCTGTTTTAGCACTGTACAGTCTCCTAAGGCTGAAAAGTGGCTTATGTGAAAAATGAGCGTTTCAGAGCGAGAGCAGCCTGTTTTTGCACTAAGCTGCATTTCACTGAAAAAAGGTCTTTCAAACAGGTTTACTAGCCTGAACTGGTTGAATTTGGATCTTCTTCATGGCAAAGGAGTTTTTACCTGGAATTTCATTCATTAAAGGTGAAAAGTGGCTTATGTCAAAAATGAGCGTTTCAGAGCGATTGGAGGCTGTTTTAGCACTGTACAGTCGCCTAAGGCTGAAAAGTGGCTTAGGTGAAAAATGAGCGTTTCAGAGCGAGAGCAGCCTGTTTTTGCACTAAGCTGCATTTCACTGAAAAAAGGTCTTTCAAACAGGTTTACTAGCCTGAACTGGTTGAATTTGGATCTTCTTCATGGCAAAGGAGTTTTTACCTGGAATTTCATTCATTAAAGGTGAAAAGTGGCTTATGTCAAAAATGAGCGTTTCAGAGCGATTGGAGGCTGTTTTAGCGCTGAAAAGTGGCTTATGTGAAAAATGAGCGTTTCAGAGCGAGAGCAGCCTGTTTTTGCACTAAGCTGCATTTCACTGAAAAAAGGTCTTTCAAACAGGTTTACTAGCCTGAACTGGTTGAATTTGGATCTTCTTCATGGCAAAGGAGTTTTTACCTGGAATTTCATTCATTAAAGGTGAAAAGTGGCTTATGTCAAAAATGAGCGTTTCAGAGCGATTGGAGGCTGTTTTAGCACTGTACAGTCGCCTAAGGCTGAAAAGTGGCTTATGTGAAAAATGAGCGTTTCAGAGCGAGAGCAGCCTGTTTTTGCACTAAGCTGCATTTCACTGAAAAAAGGTCTTTCAAACAGGTTTACTAGCCTGAACTGGTTGAATTTGGATCTTATTCATGGCAAAGGAGTTTTTACCTGGAATTTCATTCATTAAAGGTGAAAAGTGGCTTATGTCAAAAATGAGCGTTTCAGAGCGATTGGAGGCTGTTTTAGCGCTGAAAAGTGGCTTTTGTGAAAAATGAGCGTTTCAGAGCGAGAGCAGCCTGTTTTTGCACTAAGCTGCATTTCACTGAAAAAAGGTCTTTCAAACAGGTTTACTAGCCTGAACTGGTTGAATTTGGATCTTCTTCATGGCAAAGGAGTTTTTACCTGGAATTTAATTCATTAAGGGTGAAAAGTGGGTTATGTGAAAAATGAGCGTTTCAGAGCGAGAGCAGCCTGTTTTGGCACTAAGCTGCATTTCACTGAAAAAAGGTCTTTCAAACAGGTTTACTAGCCTGAACTGGTTGAATTTGGATCTTCTTCATGGCAAAGGAGTTTTTACCTGGAATTTCATTCATTAAAGGTGAAAAGTGGCTTATGTCAAAAATGAGCGTTTCAGAGCGATTGGAGGCTGTTTTAGCACTGTACAGTCGCCTAAGGCTGAAAAGTGGCTTATGTGAAAAATGAGCGTTTCAGAGCGAGAGCAGCCTGTTTTTGCACTAAGCTGCATTTCACTGAAAAAAGGTCTTTCAAACAGGTTTACTAGCCTGAACTGGTTGAATTTGGATCTTCTTCATGGCAAAGGAGTTTTTACCTGGAATTTCATTCATTAAAGGTGAAAAGTGGCTTATGTCAAAAATGAGCGTTTCAGAGCGATTGGAGGCTGTTTTAGCACTGTACAGTCGCCTAAGGCTGAAAAGTGGCTTATGTGAAAAATGAGCGTTTCAGAGCGAGAGCAGCCTGTTTTTGCACTAAGCTGCATTTCACTGAAAAAAGGTCTTTCAAACAGGTTTACTAGCCTGAACTGGTTGAATTTGGATCTTCTTCATGGCAAAGGAGTTTTTACCTGGAATTTCATTCATTAAAGGTGAAAAGTGGCTTATGTCAAAAATGAGCGTTTCAGAGCGATTGGAGGCTGTTTTAGCACTGTACAGTCGCCTAAGGCTGAAAAGTGGCTTATGTGAAAAATGAGCGTTTCAGAGCGAGAGCAGCCTGTTTTTGCACTAAGCTGCATTTCACTGAAAAAAGGTCTTTCAAACAGGTTTACTAGCCTGAACTGGTTGAATTTGGATCTTATTCATGGCAAAGGAGTTTTTACCTGGAATTTCATTCATTAAAGGTGAAAAGTGGGTTATGTCAAAAATGAGCGTTTCAGAGCGATTGGAGGCTGTTTGAGCGCTGAAAAGTGGCTTATGTGAAAAATGAGCGTTTCAGAGCGAGAGCAGCCTGTTTTTGCACTAAGCTGCATTTCACTGAAAAAAGGTCTTTCAAACAGGTTTACTAGCCTGAACTGGTTGAATTTGGATCTTCTTCATGGCAAATGAGTTTTTACCTGGAATTTCATTCATTGAAGGTGAAAAGTGGCTTATGTCAAAAATGAGCGTTTCAGAGCGATTGGAGGCTGTTTTAGCACTGTACAGTCGCCTAAGGCTGAAAAGTGGCTTATGTGAAAAATGAGCGTTTCAGAGCGAGAGCAGCCTGTTTTTGCACTAAGCTGCATTTCACTGAAAAAAGGTCTTTCAAACAGGTTTACTAGCCTGAACTGGTTGAATTTGGATCTTCTTCATGGCAAAGGAGTTTTTACCTGGAATTTCATTCATTAAAGGTGAAAAGTGGCTTATGTCAAAAATGAGCGTTTCAGAGCGATTGGAGGCTGTTTTAGCACTGTACAGTCGCCTAAGGCTGAAAAGTGGCTTATGTGAAAAATGAGCGTTTCAGAGCGAGAGCAGCCTGTTTTTGCACTAAGCTGCATTTCACTGAAAAAAGGTCTTTCAAACAGGTTTACTAGCCTGAACTGGTTGAATTTGGATCTTCTTCATGGCAAAGGAGTTTTTACCTGGAATTTCATTCATTAAAGGTGAAAAGTGGCTTATGTCAAAAATGAGCGTTTCAGAGCGATTGGAGGCTGTTTTAGCACTGTACAGTCGCCTAAGGCTGAAAAGTGGCTTATGTGAAAAATGAGCGTTTCAGAGCGAGAGCAGCCTGTTTTGGCACTAAGCTGCATTTCACTGAAAAAAGGTCTTTCAACCAGGTTTACTAGCCTGAACTGGATGAATTTGGATCTTCTTCATGGCAAAGGAGTTTTTACCTGGAATTTCATTCATTAAAGGTGAAAAGTGGCTTATGTCAAAAATGAGCGTTTCAGAGCGATTGGAGGCTGTTTTAGCGCTGAAAAGTGGCTTTTGTGAAAAATGAGCGTTTCAGAGCGAGAGCAGCCTGTTTTTGCACTAAGCTGCATTTCACTGAAAAAAGGTCTTTCAAACAGGTTTACTAGCCTGAACTGGTTGAATTTGGATCTTCTTCATGGCAAAGGAGTTTTTACCTGGAATTTCATTCATTAAAGGTGAAAAGTGGCTTATGTCAAAAATGAGCGTTTCAGAGCGATTGGAGGCTGTTTTAGCACTGTACAGTCGCCTAAGGCTGAAAAGTGGCTTATGTGAAAAATGAGCGTTTCAGAGCGAGAGCAGCCTGTTTTTGCACTAAGCTGCATTTCACTGAAAAAAGGTCTTTCAAACAGGTTTACTAGCCTGAACTGGTTGAATTTGGATCTTCTTCATGGCAAAGGAGTTTTTACCTGGAATTTCATTCATTAAAGGTGAAAAGTGGCTTATGTCAAAAATGAGCGTTTCAGAGCGATTGGAGGCTGTTTTAGCACTGTACAGTAGCCTAAGGCTGAAAAGTGGCTTATGTGAAAAATGAGCGTTTCAGAGCGAGAGCAGCCTGTTTTGGCACTAAGCTGCATTTCACTGAAAAAAGGTCTTTCAACCAGGTTTACTAGCCTGAACTGGATGAATTTGGATCTTCTTCATGGCAAAGGAGTTTTTACCTGGAATTTCATTCATTAAAGGTGAAAAGTGGCTTATGTCAAAAATGAGCGTTTCAGAGCGATTGGAGGCTGTTTTAGCGCTGAAAAGTGGCTTTTGTGAAAAATGAGCGTTTCAGAGCGAGAGCAGCCTGTTTTTGCACTAAGCTGCATTTCACTGAAAAAAGGTCTTTCAAACAGGTTTACTAGCCTGAACTGGTTGAATTTGGATCTTCTTCATGGCAAAGGAGTTTTTACCTGGAATTTCATTCATTAAAGGTGAAAAGTGGCTTATGTCAAAAATGAGCGTTTCAGAGCGATTGGAGGCTGTTTTAGCGCTGAAAAGTGGCTTATGTGAAAAATGAGCGTTTCAGAGCGAGAGCAGCCTGTTTTTGCACTAAGCTGCATTTCACTGAAAAAAGGTCTTTCAAACAGGTTTACTAGCCTGAACTGGTTGAATTTGGATCTTCTTCATGGCAAATGAGTTTTTACCTGGAATTTCACTCATTAAAGGTGAAAAGTGGCTTATGTCAAAAATGAGCGTTTAAGAGCGATTGGAGGCTGTTTTAGCGCTGAAAAGTGGCTTATGTGAAAAATGAGCGTTTCAGAGCGAGAGCAGCCTGTTTTTGCACTAAGCTGCATTTCACTGAAAAAAGGTCTTTCAAACAGGTTTACTAGCCTGAACTGGTTGAATTTGGATCTTCTTCATGGCAAAGGAGTTATTACCTGGAATTTAATTCATTAAGGGTGAAAAGTGGGTTATGTGAAAAATGAGCGTTTCAGAGCGAGAGCAGCCTGTTTTTGCACTAAGCTGCATTTCACTGAAAAAAGGTCTTTCAAACAGGTTTACTAGCCTGAACTGGTTGAATTTGGATCTTCTTCATGGCAAAGGAGTTTTTACCTGGAATTTCATTCATTAAAGGTGAAAAGTGGCTTATGTCAAAAATGAGCGTTTCAGAGCGATTGGAGGCTGTTTTAGCACTGTACAGTCGCCTAAGGCTGAAAAGTGGCTTATGTGAAAAATGAGCGTTTCAGAGCGAGAGCAGCCTGTTTTTGCACTAAGCTGCATTTCACTGAAAAAAGGTCTTTCAAACAGGTTTACTAGCCTGAACTGGTTGAATTTGGATCTTCTTCATGGCAAAGGAGTTTTTACCTGGAATTTAATTCATTAAGGGTGAAAAGTGGGTTATGTGAAAAATGAGCGTTTCAGAGCGAGAGCAGCCTGTTTTTGCACTAAGCTGCATTTCACTGAAAAAAGGTCTTTCAAACAGGTTTACTAGCCTGAACTGGTTGAATTTGGATCTTCTTCATGGCAAAGGAGTTTTTACCTGGAATTTCATTCATTAAAGGTGAAAAGTGGCTTATGTCAAAAATGAGCGTTTCAGAGCGATTGGAGGCTGTTTTAGCGCTGAAAAGTGGCTTATGTGAAAAAAGAGCGTTTCAGAGCGAGAGCAGCCTGTTTTTGCACTAAGCTGCATTTCACTGAAAAAAGGTCTTTCAAACAGGTTTACTAGCCTGAACTGGTTGAATTTGGATCTTCTTCATGGCAAAGGAGTTTTTACCTGGAATTTAATTCATTAAGGGTGAAAAGTGGGTTATGTGAAAAATGAGCGTTTCAGAGCGAGAGCAGCCTGTTTTTGCACTAAGCTGCATTTCACTGAAAAAAGGTCTTTCAAACAGGTTTACTAGCCTGAACTGGTTGAATTTGGATCTTCTTCATGGCAAAGGAGTTTTTACCTGGAATTTCATTCATTAAAGGTGAAAAGTGGCTTATGTCAAAAATGAGCGTTTCAGAGCGATTGGAGGCTGTTTTAGCACTGTACAGTCGCCTAAGGCTGAAAAGTGGCTTATGTGAAAAATGAGCGTTTCAGAGCGAGAGCAGCCTGTTTTTGCACTAAGCTGCATTTCACTGAAAAAAGGTCTTTCAAACAGGTTTACTAGCCTGAACTGGTTGAATTTGGATCTTCTTCATGGCAAAGGAGTTTTTACCTGGAATTTCATTCATTAAAGGTGAAAAGTGGCTTATGTCAAAAATGAGCGTTTCAGAGCGATTGGAGGCTGTTTTAGCACTGTACAGTCGCCTAAGGCTGAAAAGTGGCTTATGTGAAAAATGAGCGTTTCAGAGCGAGAGCAGCCTGTTTTTGCACTAAGCTGCATTTCACTGAAAAAAGGTCTTTCAACCAGGTTTACTAGCCTGAACTGGTTGAATTTGGATCTTCTTCATGGCAAAGGAGTTTTTACCTGGAATTTCATTCATTAAAGGTGAAAAGTGGCTTATGTCAAAAATGAGCGTTTCAGAGCGATTGGAGGCTGTTTTAGCGCTGAAAAGTGGCTTATGTGAAAAATGAGCGTTTCAGAGCGAGAGCAGCCTGTTTTTGCACTAAGCTGCATTTCACTGAAAAAAGGTCTTTCAAACAGGTTTACTAGCCTGAACTGGTTGAATTTGGATCTTCTTCATGGCAAAGGAGTTTTTACCTGGAATTTCATTCATTAAAGGTGAAAAGTGGCTTATGTCAAAAATGAGCGTTTCAGAGCGATTGGAGGCTGTTTTAGCACTGTACAGTCGCCTAAGGCTGAAAAGTGGCTTATGTGAAAAATGAGCGTTTCAGAGCGAGAGCAGCCTGTTTTTGCACTAAGCTGCATTTCACTGAAAAAAGGTCTTTCAAACAGGTTTACTAGCCTGAACTGGTTGAATTTGGATCTTCTTCATGGCAAATGAGTTTTTACCTGGAATTTAATTCATTAAGGCTGAAAAGTGGGTTATGTCAAAAATGAGCGTTTCAGAGCGATAGGAGGCTGTTTTAGCACTGTACAGTCGCCTAAGGCTGAAAAGTGGCTTATGTGAAAAATGAGCGTTTCAGAGCGAGAGGAGGCTGTTTTTGCACTGTACAGTCGCCTATAAGGCTGAAAAGTGGCTTATGTGAAAAATGAGCGTTTCAGAGCGAGAGCAGCCTGTTTTTGCACTAAGCTGCATTTCACTGAAAAAAGGTCTTTCAAACAGGTTTACTAGCCTGAACTGGTTGAATTTGGATCTTCTTCATGGCAAAGGAGTTTTTACCTGGAATTTCATTCATTAAAGGTGAAAAGTGGCTTATGTCAAAAATGAGCGTTTCAGAGCGATTGGAGGCTGTTTTAGCGCTGAAAAGTGGCTTTTGTGAAAAATGAGCGTTTCAGAGCGAGAGCAGCCTGTTTTTGCACTAAGCTGCATTTCACTGAAAAAAGGTCTTTCAAACAGGTTTACTAGCCTGAACTGGTTGAATTTGGATCTTCTTCATGGCAAAGGAGTTTTTACCTGGAATTTAATTCATTAAGGCTGAAAAGTGGGTTATGTCAAAAATGAGCGTTTCAGAGCGATAGGAGGCTGTTTTAGCACTGTACAGTCGCCTAAGGCTGAAAAGTGGCTTATGTGAAAAATGAGCGTTTCAGAGCGAGAGCAGCCTGTTTTTGCACTAAGCTGCATTTCACTGAAAAAAGGTCTTTCAAACAGGTTTACTAGCCTGAACTGGTTGAATTTGGATCTTCTTCATGGCAAAGGAGTTTTTACCTGGAATTTCATTCATTAAAGGTGAAAAGTGGCTTATGTCAAAAATGAGCGTTTCAGAGCGATTGGAGGCTGTTTTAGCACTGTACAGTCGCCTAAGGCTGAAAAGTGGCTTATGTGAAAAATGAGCGTTTCAGAGCGAGAGCAGCCTGTTTTTGCACTAAGCTGCATTTCACTGAAAAAAGGTCTTTCAAACAGGTTTACTAGCCTGAACTGGTTGAATTTGGATCTTATTCATGGCAAAGGAGTTTTTACCTGGAATTTCATTCATTAAAGGTGAAAAGTGGGTTATGTCAAAAATGAGCGTTTCAGAGCGATTGGAGGCTGTTTTAGCGCTGAAAAGTGGCTTATGTGAAAAATGAGCGTTTCAGAGCGAGAGCAGCCTGTTTTTGCACTAAGCTGCATTTCACTGAAAAAAGGTCTTTCAAACAGGTTTACTAGCCTGAACTGGTTGAATTTGGATCTTCTTCATGGCAAATGAGTTTTTACCTGGAATTTCATTCATTAAAGGTGAAAAGTGGCTTATGTCAAAAATGAGCGTTTCAGAGCGATTGGAGGCTGTTTTAGCGCTGAAAAGTGGCTTATGTGAAAAATGAGCGTTTCAGAGCGAGAGCAGCCTGTTTTTGCACTAAGCTGCATTTCACTGAAAAAAGGTCTTTCAAACAGGTTTACTAGCCTGAACTGGTTGAATTTGGATCTTATTCATGGCAAAGGAGTTTTTACCTGGAATTTCATTCATTAAAGGTGAAAAGTGGCTTATGTCAAAAATGAGCGTTTCAGAGCGATTGGAGGCTGTTTTAGCACTGTACAGTCGCCTAAGGCTGAAAAGTGGCTTATGTGAAAAATGAGCGTTTCAGAGCGAGAGCAGCCTGTTTTTGCACTAAGCTGCATTTCACTGAAAAAAGGTCTTTCAAACAGGTTTACTAGCCTGAACTGGTTGAATTTGGATCTTCTTCATGGCAAATGAGTTTTTACCTGGAATTTCATTCATTAAAGGTGAAAAGTGGCTTATGTCAAAAATGAGCGTTTCAGAGCGATTGGAGGCTGTTTTAGCGCTGAAAAGTGGCTTTTGTGAAAAATGAGCGTTTCAGAGCGAGAGCAGCCTGTTTTTGCACTAAGCTGCATTTCACTGAAAAAAGGTCTTTCAAACAGGTTTACTAGCCTGAACTGGTTGAATTTGGATCTTCTTCATGGCAAAGGAGTTTTTACCTGGAATTTCATTCATTAAAGGTGAAAAGTGGCTTATGTCAAAAATGAGCGTTTCAGAGCGATTGGAGGCTGTTTTAGCGCTGAAAAGTGGCTTTTGTGAAAAATGAGCGTTTCAGAGCGAGAGCAGCCTGTTTTTGCACTAAGCTGCATTTCACTGAAAAAAGGTCTTTCAAACAGGTTTACTAGCCTGAACTGGTTGAATTTGGATCTTCTTCATGGCAAAGGAGTTTTTACCTGGAATTTCATTCATTAAAGGTGAAAAGTGGCTTATGTCAAAAATGAGCGTTTCAGAGCGATTGGAGGCTGTTTTAGCGCTGAAAAGTGGCTTATGTGAAAAATGAGCGTTTCAGAGCGAGAGCAGCCTGTTTTTGCACTAAGCTTGCATTTCACTGAAAAAAGGTCTTTCAAACAGGTTTACTAGCCTGAACTGGTTGAATTTGGATCTTCTTCATGGCAAAGGAGTTTTTACCTGGAATTTCATTCATTAAAGGTGAAAAGTGGCTTATGTCAAAAATGAGCGTTTCAGAGCGATTGGAGGCTGTTTTAGCACTGTACAGTCGCCTAAGGCTGAAAAGTGGCTTATGTGAAAAATGAGCGTTTCAGAGCGAGAGCAGCCTGTTTTTGCACTAAGCTGCATTTCACTGAAAAAAGGTCTTTCAAACAGGTTTACTAGCCTGAACTGGTTGAATTTGGATCTTCTTCATGGCAAAGGAGTTTTTACCTGGAATTTCATTCATTAAAGGTGAAAAGTGGCTTATGTCAAAAATGAGCGTTTCAGAGCGATTGGAGGCTGTTTTAGCACTGTACAGTCGCCTAAGGCTGAAAAGTGGCTTATGTGAAAAATGAGCGTTTCAGAGCGAGAGCAGCCTGTTTTGGCACTAAGCTGCATTTCACTGAAAAAAGGTCTTTCAACCAGGTTTACTAGCCTGAACTTGTTGAATTTGGATCTTCTTCATGGCAAAGGAGTTTTTACCTGGAATTTCATTCATTAAGGCTGAAAAGTGGGTTATGTCAAAAATGAGCGTTTCAGAGCGATAGGAGGCTGTTTTAGCACTGTACAGTCGCCTAAGGCTGAAAAGTGGCTTATGTGAAAAATGAGCGTTTCAGAGCGAGAGCAGCCTGTTTTTGCACTAAGCTGCATTTCACTGAAAAAAGGTCTTTCAAACAGGTTTACTAGCCTGAACTGGTTGAATTTGGATCTTCTTCATGGCAAAGGAGTTTTTACCTGGAATTTCATTCATTAAGGCTGAAAAGTGGGTTATGTCAAAAATGAGCGTTTCAGAGCGATAGGAGGCTGTTTTAGCACTGTACAGTCGCCTAAGGCTGAAAAGTGGCTTATGTGAAAAATGAGCGTTTCAGAGCGAGAGCAGCCTGTTTTTGCACTAAGCTGCATTTCACTGAAAAAAGGTCTTTCAAACAGGTTTACTAGCCTGAACTGGTTGAATTTGGATCTTCTTCATGGCAAAGGAGTTTTTACCTGGAATTTCATTCATTAAAGGTGAAAAGTGGCTTATGTCAAAAATGAGCGTTTCAGAGCGATTGGAGGCTGTTTTAGCGCTGAAAAGTGGCTTTTGTGAAAAATGAGCGTTTCAGAGCGAGAGCAGCCTGTTTTTGCACTAAGCTGCATTTCACTGAAAAAAGGTCTTTCAAACAGGTTTACTAGCCTGAACTGGTTGAATTTGGATCTTCTTCATGGCAAAGGAGTTTTTACCTGGAATTTCATTCATTAAAGGTGAAAAGTGGCTTATGTCAAAAATGAGCGTTTCAGAGCGATTGGAGGCTGTTTTAGCGCTGAAAAGTGGCTTTTGTGAAAAATGAGCGTTTCAGAGCGAGAGCAGCCTGTTTTTGCACTAAGCTGCATTTCACTGAAAAAAGGTCTTTCAAACAGGTTTACTAGCCTGAACTGGTTGAATTTGGATCTTCTTCATGGCAAAGGAGTTTTTACCTGGAATTTCATTCATTAAAGGTGAAAAGTGGCTTATGTCAAAAATGAGCGTTTCAGAGCGATTGGAGGCTGTTTTAGCGCTGAAAAGTGGCTTATGTGAAAAATGAGCGTTTCAGAGCGAGAGCAGCCTGTTTTTGCACTAAGCTGCATTTCACTGAAAAAAGGTCTTTCAAACAGGTTTACTAGCCTGAACTGGTTGAATTTGGATCTTCTTCATGGCAAAGGAGTTTTTACCTGGAATTTCATTCATTAAAGGTGAAAAGTGGCTTATGTCAAAAATGAGCGTTTCAGAGCGATTGGAGGCTGTTTTAGCACTGTACAGTCGCCTAAGGCTGAAAAGTGGCTTATGTGAAAAATGAGCGTTTCAGAGCGAGAGCAGCCTGTTTTTGCACTAAGCTGCATTTCACTGAAAAAAGGTCTTTCAACCAGGTTTACTAGCCTGAACTGGATGAATTTGGATCTTCTTCATGGCAAAGGAGTTTTTACCTGGAATTTCATTCATTAAAGGTGAAAAGTGGCTTATGTCAAAAATGAGCGTTTCAGAGCGATTGGAGGCTGTTTTAGCGCTGAAAAGTGGCTTTTGTGAAAAATGAGCGTTTCAGAGCGAGAGCAGCCTGTTTTTGCACTAAGCTGCATTTCACTGAAAAAAGGTCTTTCAAACAGGTTTACTAGCCTGAACTGGTTGAATTTGGATCTTCTTCATGGCAAAGGAGTTTTTACCTGGAATTTCATTCATTAAAGGTGAAAAGTGGCTTATGTCAAAAATGAGCGTTTCAGAGCGATTGGAGGCTGTTTTAGCGCTGAAAAGTGGCTTATGTGAAAAATGAGCGTTTCAGAGCGAGAGCAGCCTGTTTTTGCACTAAGCTGCATTTCACTGAAAAAAGGTCTTTCAAACAGGTTTACTAGCCTGAACTGGTTGAATTTGGATCTTATTCATGGCAAAGGAGTTTTTACCTGGAATTTCATTCATTAAAGGTGAAAAGTGGGTTATGTCAAAAATGAGCGTTTCAGAGCGATTGGAGGCTGTTTTAGCGCTGAAAAGTGGCTTATGTGAAAAATGAGCGTTTCAGAGCGAGAGCAGCCTGTTTTTGCACTAAGCTGCATTTCACTGAAAAAAGGTCTTTCAAACAGGTTTACTAGCCTGAACTGGTTGAATTTGGATCTTCTTCATGGCAAATGAGTTTTTACCTGGAATTTCATTCATTAAAGGTGAAAAGTGGCTTATGTCAAAAATGAGCGTTTCAGAGCGATTGGAGGCTGTTTTAGCGCTGAAAAGTGGCTTATGTGAAAAATGAGCGTTTCAGAGCGAGAGCAGCCTGTTTTTGCACTAAGCTGCATTTCACTGAAAAAAGGTCTTTCAAACAGGTTTACTAGCCTGAACTGGTTGAATTTGGATCTTATTCATGGCAAAGGAGTTTTTACCTGGAATTTCATTCATTAAAGGTGAAAAGTGGCTTATGTCAAAAATGAGCGTTTCAGAGCGATTGGAGGCTGTTTTAGCACTGTACAGTCGCCTAAGGCTGAAAAGTGGCTTATGTGAAAAATGAGCGTTTCAGAGCGAGAGGAGGCTGTTTTTGCACTGTACAGTCGCCTATAAGGCTGAAAAGTGGCTTATGTGAAAAATGAGCGTTTCAGAGCGAGAGCAGCCTGTTTTGGCACTAAGCTGCATTTCACTGAAAAAAGGTCTTTCAAACAGGTTTACTAGCCTGAACTGGTTGAATTTGGATCTTCTTCATGGCAAAGGAGTTTTTACCTGGAATTTCATTCATTAAAGGTGAAAAGTGGCTTATGTCAAAAATGAGCGTTTCAGAGCGATTGGAGGCTGTTTTAGCGCTGAAAAGTGGCTTTTGTGAAAAATGAGCGTTTCAGAGCGAGAGCAGCCTGTTTTTGCACTAAGCTGCATTTCACTGAAAAAAGGTCTTTCAAACAGGTTTACTAGCCTGAACTGGTTGAATTTGGATCTTCTTCATGGCAAATGAGTTTTTACCTGGAATTTAATTCATTAAGGCTGAAAAGTGGGTTATGTCAAAAATGAGCGTTTCAGAGCGATAGGAGGCTGTTTTAGCACTGTACAGTCGCCTAAGGCTGAAAAGTGGCTTATGTGAAAAATGAGCGTTTCAGAGCGAGAGCAGCCTGTTTTTGCACTAAGCTGCATTTCACTGAAAAAAGGTCTTTCAAACAGGTTTACTAGCCTGAACTGGTTGAATTTGGATCTTCTTCATGGCAAAGGAGTTTTTACCTGGAATTTAATTCATTAAGGGTGAAAAGTGGGTTATGTGAAAAATGAGCGTTTCAGAGCGAGAGCAGCCTGTTTTGGCACTAAGCTGCATTTCACTGAAAAAAGGTCTTTCAAACAGGTTTACTAGCCTGAACTGGTTGAATTTGGATCTTCTTCATGGCAAAGGAGTTTTTACCTGGAATTTCATTCATTAAAGGTGAAAAGTGGCTTATGTCAAAAATGAGCGTTTCAGAGCGATTGGAGGCTGTTTTAGCACTGTACAGTCGCCTAAGGCTGAAAAGTGGCTTATGTGAAAAATGAGCGTTTCAGAGCGAGAGCAGCCTGTTTTTGCACTAAGCTGCATTTCACTGAAAAAAGGTCTTTCAAACAGGTTTACTAGCCTGAACTGGTTGAATTTGGATCTTCTTCATGGCAAAGGAGTTTTTACCTGGAATTTCATTCATTAAAGGTGAAAAGTGGCTTATGTCAAAAATGAGCGTTTCAGAGCGATTGGAGGCTGTTTTAGCACTGTACAGTCGCCTAAGGCTGAAAAGTGGCTTATGTGAAAAATGAGCGTTTCAGAGCGAGAGCAGCCTGTTTTTGCACTAAGCTGCATTTCACTGAAAAAAGGTCTTTCAAACAGGTTTACTAGCCTGAACTGGTTGAATTTGGATCTTCTTCATGGCAAAGGAGTTTTTACCTGGAATTTCATTCATTAAAGGTGAAAAGTGGCTTATGTCAAAAATGAGCGTTTCAGAGCGATTGGAGGCTGTTTTAGCACTGTACAGTCGCCTAAGGCTGAAAAGTGGCTTATGTGAAAAATGAGCGTTTCAGAGCGAGAGCAGCCTGTTTTTGCACTAAGCTGCATTTCACTGAAAAAAGGTCTTTCAAACAGGTTTACTAGCCTGAACTGGTTGAATTTGGATCTTCTTCATGGCAAAGGAGTTTTTACCTGGAATTTCATTCATTAAAGGTGAAAAGTGGCTTATGTCAAAAATGAGCGTTTCAGAGCGATTGGAGGCTGTTTTAGCGCTGAAAAGTGGCTTATGTGAAAAATGAGCGTTTCAGAGCGAGAGCAGCCTGTTTTTGCACTAAGCTGCATTTCACTGAAAAAAGGTCTTTCAAACAGGTTTACTAGCCTGAACTGGTTGAATTTGGATCTTCTTCATGGCAAAGGAGTTTTTACCTGGAATTTCATTCATTAAAGGTGAAAAGTGGCTTATGTCAAAAATGAGCGTTTCAGAGCGATTGGAGGCTGTTTTAGCACTGTACAGTCGCCTAAGGCTGAAAAGTGGCTTATGTGAAAAATGAGCGTTTCAGAGCGAGAGCAGCCTGTTTTTGCACTAAGCTGCATTTCACTGAAAAAAGGTCTTTCAAACAGGTTTACTAGCCTGAACTGGTTGAATTTGGATCTTCTTCATGGCAAAGGAGTTTTTACCTGGAATTTCATTCATTAAAGGTGAAAAGTGGCTTATGTCAAAAATGAGCGTTTCAGAGCGATTGGAGGCTGTTTTAGCACTGTACAGTCGCCTAAGGCTGAAAAGTGGCTTATGTGAAAAATGAGCGTTTCAGAGCGAGAGCAGCCTGTTTTGGCACTAAGCTGCATTTCACTGAAAAAAGGTCTTTCAACCAGGTTTACTAGCCTGAACTTGTTGAATTTGGATCTTCTTCATGGCAAAGGAGTTTTTACCTGGAATTTCATTCATTAAGGCTGAAAAGTGGGTTATGTCAAAAATGAGCGTTTCAGAGCGATAGGAGGCTGTTTTAGCACTGTACAGTCGCCTAAGGCTGAAAAGTGGCTTATGTGAAAAATGAGCGTTTCAGAGCGAGAGCAGCCTGTTTTTGCACTAAGCTGCATTTCACTGAAAAAAGGTCTTTCAAACAGGTTTACTAGCCTGAACTGGTTGAATTTGGATCTTCTTCATGGCAAAGGAGTTTTTACCTGGAATTTCATTCATTAAAGGTGAAAAGTGGCTTATGTCAAAAATGAGCGTTTCAGAGCGATTGGAGGCTGTTTTAGCGCTGAAAAGTGGCTTTTGTGAAAAATGAGCGTTTCAGAGCGAGAGCAGCCTGTTTTTGCACTAAGCTGCATTTCACTGAAAAAAGGTCTTTCAAACAGGTTTACTAGCCTGAACTGGTTGAATTTGGATCTTCTTCATGGCAAAGGAGTTTTTACCTGGAATTTCATTCATTAAAGGTGAAAAGTGGCTTATGTCAAAAATGAGCGTTTCAGAGCGATTGGAGGCTGTTTTAGCGCTGAAAAGTGGCTTTTGTGAAAAATGAGCGTTTCAGAGCGAGAGCAGCCTGTTTTTGCACTAAGCTGCATTTCACTGAAAAAAGGTCTTTCAAACAGGTTTACTAGCCTGAACTGGTTGAATTTGGATCTTCTTCATGGCAAAGGAGTTTTTACCTGGAATTTCATTCATTAAAGGTGAAAAGTGGCTTATGTCAAAAATGAGCGTTTCAGAGCGATTGGAGGCTGTTTTAGCGCTGAAAAGTGGCTTATGTGAAAAATGAGCGTTTCAGAGCGAGAGCAGCCTGTTTTTGCACTAAGCTGCATTTCACTGAAAAAAGGTCTTTCAAACAGGTTTACTAGCCTGAACTGGTTGAATTTGGATCTTCTTCATGGCAAAGGAGTTTTTACCTGGAATTTCATTCATTAAAGGTGAAAAGTGGCTTATGTCAAAAATGAGCGTTTCAGAGCGATTGGAGGCTGTTTTAGCACTGTACAGTCGCCTAAGGCTGAAAAGTGGCTTATGTGAAAAATGAGCGTTTCAGAGCGAGAGCAGCCTGTTTTTGCACTAAGCTGCATTTCACTGAAAAAAGGTCTTTCAAACAGGTTTACTAGCCTGAACTGGTTGAATTTGGATCTTCTTCATGGCAAAGGAGTTTTTACCTGGAATTTCATTCATTAAAGGTGAAAAGTGGCTTATGTCAAAAATGAGCGTTTCAGAGCGATTGGAGGCTGTTTTAGCACTGTACAGTCGCCTAAGGCTGAAAAGTGGCTTATGTGAAAAATGAGCGTTTCAGAGCGAGAGCAGCCTGTTTTTGCACTAAGCTGCATTTCACTGAAAAAAGGTCTTTCAAACAGGTTTACTAGCCTGAACTGGTTGAATTTGGATCTTCTTCATGGCAAAGGAGTTTTTACCTGGAATTTCATTCATTAAAGGTGAAAAGTGGCTTATGTCAAAAATGAGCGTTTCAGAGCGATTGGAGGCTGTTTTAGCGCTGAAAAGTGGCTTATGTGAAAAATGAGCGTTTCAGAGCGAGAGCAGCCTGTTTTTGCACTAAGCTGCATTTCACTGAAAAAAGGTCTTTCAAACAGGTTTACTAGCCTGAACTGGTTGAATTTGGATCTTCTTCATGGCAAAGGAGTTTTTACCTGGAATTTAATTCATTAAGGCTGAAAAGTGGGTTATGTCAAAAATGAGCGTTTCAGAGCGATAGGAGGCTGTTTTAGCACTGTACAGTCGCCTAAGGCTGAAAAGTGGCTTATGTGAAAAATGAGCGTTTCAGAGCGAGAGCAGCCTGTTTTTGCACTAAGCTGCATTTCACTGAAAAAAGGTGTTTCAAACAGGTTTACTAGCCTGAACTGGTTGAATTTGGATCTTCTTCATGGCAAATGAGTTTTTACCTGGAATTTCATTCATTAAAGGTGAAAAGTGGCTTATGTCAAAAATGAGCGTTTCAGAGCGATTGGAGGCTGTTTTAGCGCTGAAAAGTGGCTTATGTGAAAAATGAGCGTTTCAGAGCGAGAGCAGCCTGTTTTTGCACTAAGCTGCATTTCACTGAAAAAAGGTCTTTCAAACAGGTTTACTAGCCTGAACTGGTTGAATTTGGATCTTCTTCATGGCAAATGAGTTTTTACCTGGAATTTAATTCATTAAGGCTGAAAAGTGGCTTATGTGAAAAATGAGCGTTTCAGAGCGAGAGCAGCCTGTTTTTGCACTAAGCTGCATTTCACTGAAAAAAGGTCTTTCAAACAGGTTTACTAGCCTGAACTGGTTGAATTTGGATCTTCTTCATGGCAAAGGAGTTTTTACCTGGAATTTCATTCATTAAAGGTGAAAAGTGGCTTATGTCAAAAATGAGCGTTTCAGAGCGATTGGAGGCTGTTTTAGCGCTGAAAAGTGGCTTATGTGAAAAATGAGCGTTTCAGAGCGAGAGCAGCCTGTTTTTGCACTAAGCTGCATTTCACTGAAAAAAGGTCTTTCAAACAGGTTTACTAGCCTGAACTGGTTGAATTTGGATCTTATTCATGGCAAAGGAGTTTTTACCTGGAATTTCATTCATTAAAGGTGAAAAGTGGGTTATGTCAAAAATGAGCGTTTCAGAGCGATTGGAGGCTGTTTTAGCGCTGAAAAGTGGCTTATGTGAAAAATGAGCGTTTCAGAGCGAGAGCAGCCTGTTTTTGCACTAAGCTGCATTTCACTGAAAAAAGGTCTTTCAAACAGGTTTACTAGCCTGAACTGGTTGAATTTGGATCTTATTCATGGCAAAGGAGTTTTTACCTGGAATTTCATTCATTAAAGGTGAAAAGTGGCTTATGTCAAAAATGAGCGTTTCAGAGCGATTGGAGGCTGTTTTAGCACTGTACAGTCGCCTAAGGCTGAAAAGTGGCTTATGTGAAAAATGAGCGTTTCAGAGCGAGAGGAGGCTGTTTTTGCACTGTACAGTCGCCTATAAGGCTGAAAAGTGGCTTATGTGAAAAATGAGCGTTTCAGAGCGAGAGCAGCCTGTTTTTGCACTAAGCTGCATTTCACTGAAAAAAGGTCTTTCAAACAGGTTTACTAGCCTGAACTGGTTGAATTTGGATCTTCTTCATGGCAAAGGAGTTTTTACCTGGAATTTCATTCATTAAAGGTGAAAAGTGGCTTATGTCAAAAATGAGCGTTTCAGAGCGATTGGAGGCTGTTTTAGCGCTGAAAAGTGGCTTTTGTGAAAAATGAGCGTTTCAGAGCGAGAGCAGCCTGTTTTTGCACTAAGCTGCATTTCACTGAAAAAAGGTCTTTCAAACAGGTTTACTAGCCTGAACTGGTTGAATTTGGATCTTCTTCATGGCAAATGAGTTTTTACCTGGAATTTAATTCATTAAGGCTGAAAAGTGGGTTATGTCAAAAATGAGCGTTTCAGAGCGATAGGAGGCTGTTTTAGCACTGTACAGTCGCCTAAGGCTGAAAAGTGGCTTATGTGAAAAATGAGCGTTTCAGAGCGAGAGCAGCCTGTTTTTGCACTAAGCTGCATTTCACTGAAAAAAGGTCTTTCAAACAGGTTTACTAGCCTGAACTGGTTGAATTTGGATCTTCTTCATGGCAAAGGAGTTTTTACCTGGAATTTAATTCATTAAGGGTGAAAAGTGGGTTATGTGAAAAATGAGCGTTTCAGAGCGAGAGCAGCCTGTTTTGGCACTAAGCTGCATTTCACTGAAAAAAGGTCTTTCAAACAGGTTTACTAGCCTGAACTGGTTGAATTTGGATCTTCTTCATGGCAAAGGAGTTTTTACCTGGAATTTCATTCATTAAAGGTGAAAAGTGGCTTATGTCAAAAATGAGCGTTTCAGAGCGATTGGAGGCTGTTTTAGCACTGTACAGTCGCCTAAGGCTGAAAAGTGGCTTATGTGAAAAATGAGCGTTTCAGAGCGAGAGCAGCCTGTTTTTGCACTAAGCTGCATTTCACTGAAAAAAGGTCTTTCAAACAGGTTTACTAGCCTGAACTGGTTGAATTTGGATCTTCTTCATGGCAAAGGAGTTTTTACCTGGAATTTCATTCATTAAAGGTGAAAAGTGGCTTATGTCAAAAATGAGCGTTTCAGAGCGATTGGAGGCTGTTTTAGCACTGTACAGTCGCCTAAGGCTGAAAAGTGGCTTATGTGAAAAATGAGCGTTTCAGAGCGAGAGCAGCCTGTTTTTGCACTAAGCTGCATTTCACTGAAAAAAGGTCTTTCAAACAGGTTTACTAGCCTGAACTGGTTGAATTTGGATCTTCTTCATGGCAAAGGAGTTTTTACCTGGAATTTCATTCATTAAAGGTGAAAAGTGGCTTATGTCAAAAATGAGCGTTTCAGAGCGATTGGAGGCTGTTTTAGCGCTGAAAAGTGGCTTATGTGAAAAATGAGCGTTTCAGAGCGAGAGCAGCCTGTTTTTGCACTAAGCTGCATTTCACTGAAAAAAGGTCTTTCAAACAGGTTTACTAGCCTGAACTGGTTGAATTTGGATCTTCTTCATGGCAAAGGAGTTTTTACCTGGAATTTCATTCATTAAAGGTGAAAAGTGGCTTATGTCAAAAATGAGCGTTTCAGAGCGATTGGAGGCTGTTTTAGCACTGTACAGTCGCCTAAGGCTGAAAAGTGGCTTATGTGAAAAATGAGCGTTTCAGAGCGAGAGCAGCCTGTTTTTGCACTAAGCTGCATTTCACTGAAAAAAGGTCTTTCAAACAGGTTTACTAGCCTGAACTGGTTGAATTTGGATCTTCTTCATGGCAAAGGAGTTTTTACCTGGAATTTCATTCATTAAAGGTGAAAAGTGGCTTATGTCAAAAATGAGCGTTTCAGAGCGATTGGAGGCTGTTTTAGCACTGTACAGTCGCCTAAGGCTGAAAAGTGGCTTATGTGAAAAATGAGCGTTTCAGAGCGAGAGCAGCCTGTTTTGGCACTAAGCTGCATTTCACTGAAAAAAGGTCTTTCAACCAGGTTTACTAGCCTGAACTTGTTGAATTTGGATCTTCTTCATGGCAAAGGAGTTTTTACCTGGAATTTCATTCATTAAGGCTGAAAAGTGGGTTATGTCAAAAATGAGCGCTTCAGAGCGATAGGAGGCTGTTTTAGCACTGTACAGTCGCCTAAGGCTGAAAAGTGGCTTATGTGAAAAATGAGCGTTTCAGAGCGAGAGCAGCCTGTTTTTGCACTAAGCTGCATTTCACTGAAAAAAGGTCTTTCAAACAGGTTTACTAGCCTGAACTGGTTGAATTTGGATCTTCTTCATGGCAAAGGAGTTTTTACCTGGAATTTCATTCATTAAAGGTGAAAAGTGGCTTATGTCAAAAATGAGCGTTTCAGAGCGATTGGAGGCTGTTTTAGCGCTGAAAAGTGGCTTTTGTGAAAAATGAGCGTTTCAGAGCGAGAGCAGCCTGTTTTTGCACTAAGCTGCATTTCACTGAAAAAAGGTCTTTCAAACAGGTTTACTAGCCTGAACTGGTTGAATTTGGATCTTCTTCATGGCAAAGGAGTTTTTACCTGGAATTTCATTCATTAAAGGTGAAAAGTGGCTTATGTCAAAAATGAGCGTTTCAGAGCGATTGGAGGCTGTTTTAGCGCTGAAAAGTGGCTTTTGTGAAAAATGAGCGTTTCAGAGCGAGAGCAGCCTGTTTTTGCACTAAGCTGCATTTCACTGAAAAAAGGTCTTTCAAACAGGTTTACTAGCCTGAACTGGTTGAATTTGGATCTTCTTCATGGCAAAGGAGTTTTTACCTGGAATTTCATTCATTAAAGGTGAAAAGTGGCTTATGTCAAAAATGAGCGTTTCAGAGCGATTGGAGGCTGTTTTAGCGCTGAAAAGTGGCTTATGTGAAAAATGAGCGTTTCAGAGCGAGAGCAGCCTGTTTTTGCACTAAGCTGCATTTCACTGAAAAAAGGTCTTTCAAACAGGTTTACTAGCCTGAACTGGTTGAATTTGGATCTTCTTCATGGCAAAGGAGTTTTTACCTGGAATTTCATTCATTAAAGGTGAAAAGTGGCTTATGTCAAAAATGAGCGTTTCAGAGCGATTGGAGGCTGTTTTAGCACTGTACAGTCGCCTAAGGCTGAAAAGTGGCTTATGTGAAAAATGAGCGTTTCAGAGCGAGAGCAGCCTGTTTTTGCACTAAGCTGCATTTCACTGAAAAAAGGTCTTTCAAACAGGTTTACTAGCCTGAACTGGTTGAATTTGGATCTTCTTCATGGCAAAGGAGTTTTTACCTGGAATTTCATTCATTAAAGGTGAAAAGTGGCTTATGTCAAAAATGAGCGTTTCAGAGCGATTGGAGGCTGTTTTAGCGCTGAAAAGTGGCTTATGTGAAAAATGAGCGTTTCAGAGCGAGAGCAGCCTGTTTTTGCACTAAGCTGCATTTCACTGAAAAAAGGTCTTTCAAACAGGTTTACTAGCCTGAACTGGTTGAATTTGGATCTTCTTCATGGCAAAGGAGTTTTTACCTGGAATTTCATTCATTAAAGGTGAAAAGTGGCTTATGTCAAAAATGAGCGTTTCAGAGCGATTGGAGGCTGTTTTAGCACTGTACAGTCGCCTAAGGCTGAAAAGTGGCTTATGTGAAAAATGAGCGTTTCAGAGCGAGAGCAGCCTGTTTTTGCACTAAGCTGCATTTCACTGAAAAAAGGTCTTTCAAACAGGTTTACTAGCCTGAACTGGTTGAATTTGGATCTTCTTCATGGCAAAGGAGTTTTTACCTGGAATTTCATTCATTAAAGGTGAAAAGTGGCTTATGTCAAAAATGAGCGTTTCAGAGCGATTGGAGGCTGTTTTAGCACTGTACAGTCGCCTAAGGCTGAAAAGTGGCTTATGTGAAAAATGAGCGTTTCAGAGCGAGAGCAGCCTGTTTTGGCACTAAGCTGCATTTCACTGAAAAAAGGTCTTTCAACCAGGTTTACTAGCCTGAACTTGTTGAATTTGGATCTTCTTCATGGCAAAGGAGTTTTTACCTGGAATTTCATTCATTAAGGCTGAAAAGTGGGTTATGTCAAAAATGAGCGCTTCAGAGCGATAGGAGGCTGTTTTAGCACTGTACAGTCGCCTAAGGCTGAAAAGTGGCTTATGTGAAAAATGAGCGTTTCAGAGCGAGAGCAGCCTGTTTTTGCACTAAGCTGCATTTCACTGAAAAAAGGTCTTTCAAACAGGTTTACTAGCCTGAACTGGTTGAATTTGGATCTTCTTCATGGCAAAGGAGTTTTTACCTGGAATTTCATTCATTAAAGGTGAAAAGTGGCTTATGTCAAAAATGAGCGTTTCAGAGCGATTGGAGGCTGTTTTAGCGCTGAAAAGTGGCTTTTGTGAAAAATGAGCGTTTCAGAGCGAGAGCAGCCTGTTTTTGCACTAAGCTGCATTTCACTGAAAAAAGGTCTTTCAAACAGGTTTACTAGCCTGAACTGGTTGAATTTGGATCTTCTTCATGGCAAAGGAGTTTTTACCTGGAATTTCATTCATTAAAGGTGAAAAGTGGCTTATGTCAAAAATGAGCGTTTCAGAGCGATTGGAGGCTGTTTTAGCGCTGAAAAGTGGCTTTTGTGAAAAATGAGCGTTTCAGAGCGAGAGCAGCCTGTTTTTGCACTAAGCTGCATTTCACTGAAAAAAGGTCTTTCAAACAGGTTTACTAGCCTGAACTGGTTGAATTTGGATCTTCTTCATGGCAAAGGAGTTTTTACCTGGAATTTCATTCATTAAAGGTGAAAAGTGGCTTATGTCAAAAATGAGCGTTTCAGAGCGATTGGAGGCTGTTTTAGCGCTGAAAAGTGGCTTATGTGAAAAATGAGCGTTTCAGAGCGAGAGCAGCCTGTTTTTGCACTAAGCTGCATTTCACTGAAAAAAGGTCTTTCAAACAGGTTTACTAGCCTGAACTGGTTGAATTTGGATCTTCTTCATGGCAAAGGAGTTTTTACCTGGAATTTCATTCATTAAAGGTGAAAAGTGGCTTATGTCAAAAATGAGCGTTTCAGAGCGATTGGAGGCTGTTTTAGCACTGTACAGTCGCCTAAGGCTGAAAAGTGGCTTATGTGAAAAATGAGCGTTTCAGAGCGAGAGCAGCCTGTTTTTGCACTAAGCTGCATTTCACTGAAAAAAGGTCTTTCAAACAGGTTTACTAGCCTGAACTGGTTGAATTTGGATCTTCTTCATGGCAAAGGAGTTTTTACCTGGAATTTCATTCATTAAAGGTGAAAAGTGGCTTATGTCAAAAATGAGCGTTTCAGAGCGATTGGAGGCTGTTTTAGCACTGTACAGTCGCCTAAGGCTGAAAAGTGGCTTATGTGAAAAATGAGCGTTTCAGAGCGAGAGCAGCCTGTTTTTGCACTAAGCTGCATTTCACTGAAAAAAGGTCTTTCAAACAGGTTTACTAGCCTGAACTGGTTGAATTTGGATCTTCTTCATGGCAAAGGAGTTTTTACCTGGAATTTCATTCATTAAAGGTGAAAAGTGGCTTATGTCAAAAATGAGCGTTTCAGAGCGATTGGAGGCTGTTTTAGCGCTGAAAAGTGGCTTATGTGAAAAATGAGCGTTTCAGAGCGAGAGCAGCCTGTTTTTGCACTAAGCTGCATTTCACTGAAAAAAGGTCTTTCAAACAGGTTTACTAGCCTGAACTGGTTGAATTTGGATCTTCTTCATGGCAAAGGAGTTTTTACCTGGAATTTAATTCATTAAGGCTGAAAAGTGGGTTATGTCAAAAATGAGCGTTTCAGAGCGATAGGAGGCTGTTTTAGCACTGTACAGTCGCCTAAGGCTGAAAAGTGGCTTATGTGAAAAATGAGCGTTTCAGAGCGAGAGCAGCCTGTTTTTGCACTAAGCTGCATTTCACTGAAAAAAGGTGTTTCAAACAGGTTTACTAGCCTGAACTGGTTGAATTTGGATCTTCTTCATGGCAAATGAGTTTTTACCTGGAATTTCATTCATTAAAGGTGAAAAGTGGCTTATGTCAAAAATGAGCGTTTCAGAGCGATTGGAGGCTGTTTTAGCGCTGAAAAGTGGCTTATGTGAAAAATGAGCGTTTCAGAGCGAGAGCAGCCTGTTTTTGCACTAAGCTGCATTTCACTGAAAAAAGGTCTTTCAAACAGGTTTACTAGCCTGAACTGGTTGAATTTGGATCTTCTTCATGGCAAATGAGTTTTTACCTGGAATTTAATTCATTAAGGCTGAAAAGTGGCTTATGTGAAAAATGAGCGTTTCAGAGCGAGAGCAGCCTGTTTTTGCACTAAGCTGCATTTCACTGAAAAAAGGTCTTTCAAACAGGTTTACTAGCCTGAACTGGTTGAATTTGGATCTTCTTCATGGCAAAGGAGTTTTTACCTGGAATTTCATTCATTAAAGGTGAAAAGTGGCTTATGTCAAAAATGAGCGTTTCAGAGCGATTGGAGGCTGTTTTAGCGCTGAAAAGTGGCTTATGTGAAAAATGAGCGTTTCAGAGCGAGAGCAGCCTGTTTTTGCACTAAGCTGCATTTCACTGAAAAAAGGTCTTTCAAACAGGTTTACTAGCCTGAACTGGTTGAATTTGGATCTTATTCATGGCAAAGGAGTTTTTACCTGGAATTTCATTCATTAAAGGTGAAAAGTGGGTTATGTCAAAAATGAGCGTTTCAGAGCGATTGGAGGCTGTTTTAGCGCTGAAAAGTGGCTTATGTGAAAAATGAGCGTTTCAGAGCGAGAGCAGCCTGTTTTTGCACTAAGCTGCATTTCACTGAAAAAAGGTCTTTCAAACAGGTTTACTAGCCTGAACTGGTTGAATTTGGATCTTATTCATGGCAAAGGAGTTTTTACCTGGAATTTCATTCATTAAAGGTGAAAAGTGGCTTATGTCAAAAATGAGCGTTTCAGAGCGATTGGAGGCTGTTTTAGCACTGTACAGTCGCCTAAGGCTGAAAAGTGGCTTATGTGAAAAATGAGCGTTTCAGAGCGAGAGGAGGCTGTTTTTGCACTGTACAGTCGCCTATAAGGCTGAAAAGTGGCTTATGTGAAAAATGAGCGTTTCAGAGCGAGAGCAGCCTGTTTTTGCACTAAGCTGCATTTCACTGAAAAAAGGTCTTTCAAACAGGTTTACTAGCCTGAACTGGTTGAATTTGGATCTTCTTCATGGCAAAGGAGTTTTTACCTGGAATTTCATTCATTAAAGGTGAAAAGTGGCTTATGTCAAAAATGAGCGTTTCAGAGCGATTGGAGGCTGTTTTAGCGCTGAAAAGTGGCTTTTGTGAAAAATGAGCGTTTCAGAGCGAGAGCAGCCTGTTTTTGCACTAAGCTGCATTTCACTGAAAAAAGGTCTTTCAAACAGGTTTACTAGCCTGAACTGGTTGAATTTGGATCTTCTTCATGGCAAATGAGTTTTTACCTGGAATTTAATTCATTAAGGCTGAAAAGTGGGTTATGTCAAAAATGAGCGTTTCAGAGCGATAGGAGGCTGTTTTAGCACTGTACAGTCGCCTAAGGCTGAAAAGTGGCTTATGTGAAAAATGAGCGTTTCAGAGCGAGAGCAGCCTGTTTTTGCACTAAGCTGCATTTCACTGAAAAAAGGTCTTTCAAACAGGTTTACTAGCCTGAACTGGTTGAATTTGGATCTTCTTCATGGCAAAGGAGTTTTTACCTGGAATTTAATTCATTAAGGGTGAAAAGTGGGTTATGTGAAAAATGAGCGTTTCAGAGCGAGAGCAGCCTGTTTTGGCACTAAGCTGCATTTCACTGAAAAAAGGTCTTTCAAACAGGTTTACTAGCCTGAACTGGTTGAATTTGGATCTTCTTCATGGCAAAGGAGTTTTTACCTGGAATTTCATTCATTAAAGGTGAAAAGTGGCTTATGTCAAAAATGAGCGTTTCAGAGCGATTGGAGGCTGTTTTAGCACTGTACAGTCGCCTAAGGCTGAAAAGTGGCTTATGTGAAAAATGAGCGTTTCAGAGCGAGAGCAGCCTGTTTTTGCACTAAGCTGCATTTCACTGAAAAAAGGTCTTTCAAACAGGTTTACTAGCCTGAACTGGTTGAATTTGGATCTTCTTCATGGCAAAGGAGTTTTTACCTGGAATTTCATTCATTAAAGGTGAAAAGTGGCTTATGTCAAAAATGAGCGTTTCAGAGCGATTGGAGGCTGTTTTAGCACTGTACAGTCGCCTAAGGCTGAAAAGTGGCTTATGTGAAAAATGAGCGTTTCAGAGCGAGAGCAGCCTGTTTTTGCACTAAGCTGCATTTCACTGAAAAAAGGTCTTTCAAACAGGTTTACTAGCCTGAACTGGTTGAATTTGGATCTTCTTCATGGCAAAGGAGTTTTTACCTGGAATTTCATTCATTAAAGGTGAAAAGTGGCTTATGTCAAAAATGAGCGTTTCAGAGCGATTGGAGGCTGTTTTAGCACTGTACAGTCGCCTAAGGCTGAAAAGTGGCTTATGTGAAAAATGAGCGTTTCAGAGCGAGAGCAGCCTGTTTTTGCACTAAGCTGCATTTCACTGAAAAAAGGTCTTTCAAACAGGTTTACTAGCCTGAACTGGTTGAATTTGGATCTTCTTCATGGCAAATGAGTTTTTACCTGGAATTTCATTCATTAAAGGTGAAAAGTGGCTTATGTCAAAAATGAGCGTTTCAGAGCGATTGGAGGCTGTTTTAGCGCTGAAAAGTGGCTTTTGTGAAAAATGAGCGTTTCAGAGCGAGAGCAGCCTGTTTTTGCACTAAGCTGCATTTCACTGAAAAAAGGTCTTTCAAACAGGTTTACTAGCCTGAACTGGTTGAATTTGGATCTTCTTCATGGCAAATGAGTTTTTACCTGGAATTTCATTCATTAAAGGTGAAAAGTGGCTTATGTCAAAAATGAGCGTTTCAGAGCGATTGGAGGCTGTTTTAGCACTGTACAGTCGCCTAAGGCTGAAAAGTGGCTTATGTGAAAAATGAGCGTTTCAGAGCGAGAGCAGCCTGTTTTTGCACTAAGCTGCATTTCACTGAAAAAAGGTCTTTCAAACAGGTTTACTAGCCTGAACTGGTTGAATTTGGATCTTCTTCATGGCAAAGGAGTTTTTACCTGGAATTTCATTCATTAAAGGTGAAAAGTGGCTTATGTCAAAAATGAGCGTTTCAGAGCGATTGGAGGCTGTTTTAGCACTGTACAGTCGCCTAAGGCTGAAAAGTGGCTTATGTGAAAAATGAGCGTTTCAGAGCGAGAGCAGCCTGTTTTGGCACTAAGCTGCATTTCACTGAAAAAAAGTCTTTCAACCAGGTTTACTAGCCTGAACTTGTTGAATTTGGATCTTCTTCATGGCAAAGGAGTTTTTACCTGGAATTTCATTCATTAAGGCTGAAAAGTGGCTTATGTCAAAAATGAGCGTTTCAGAGCGATTGGAGGCTGTTTTAGCGCTGAAAAGTGGCTTTTGTGAAAAATGAGCGTTTCAGAGCGAGAGCAGCCTGTTTTTGCACTAAGCTGCATTTCACTGAAAAAAGGTCTTTCAAACAGGTTTACTAGCCTGAACTGGTTGAATTTGGATCTTCTTCATGGCAAAGGAGTTTTTACCTGGAATTTCATTCATTAAAGGTGAAAAGTGGCTTATGTCAAAAATGAGCGTTTCAGAGCGATTGGAGGCTGTTTTAGCGCTGAAAAGTGGCTTATGTGAAAAATGAGCGTTTCAGAGCGAGAGCAGCCTGTTTTTGCACTAAGCTGCATTTCACTGAAAAAAGGTCTTTCAAACAGGTTTACTAGCCTGAACTGGTTGAATTTGGATCTTCTTCATGGCAAAGGAGTTTTTACCTGGAATTTCATTCATTAAAGGTGAAAAGTGGCTTATGTCAAAAATGAGCGTTTCAGAGCGATTGGAGGCTGTTTTAGCGCTGAAAAGTGGCTTATGTGAAAAATGAGCGTTTCAGAGCGAGAGCAGCCTGTTTTTGCACTAAGCTGCATTTCACTGAAAAAAGGTCTTTCAAACAGGTTTACTAGCCTGAACTGGTTGAATTTGGATCTTCTTCATGGCAAAGGAGTTTTTACCTGGAATTTCATTCATTAAAGGTGAAAAGTGGCTTATGTCAAAAATGAGCGTTTCAGAGCGATTGGAGGCTGTTTTAGCGCTGAAAAGTGGCTTTTGTGAAAAATGAGCGTTTCAGAGCGAGAGCAGCCTGTTTTTGCACTAAGCTGCATTTCACTGAAAAAAGGTCTTTCAAACAGGTTTACTAGCCTGAACTGGTTGAATTTGGATCTTCTTCATGGCAAAGGAGTTTTTACCTGGAATTTCATTCATTAAAGGTGAAAAGTGGCTTATGTCAAAAATGAGCGTTTCAGAGCGATTGGAGGCTGTTTTAGCACTGTACAGTCGCCTAAGGCTGAAAAGTGGCTTATGTGAAAAATGAGCGTTTCAGAGCGAGAGCAGCCTGTTTTTGCACTAAGCTGCATTTCACTGAAAAAAGGTCTTTCAAACAGGTTTACTAGCCTGAACTGGTTGAATTTGGATCTTATTCATGGCAAAGGAGTTTTTACCTGGAATTTCATTCATTAAAGGTGAAAAGTGGGTTATGTCAAAAATGAGCGTTTCAGAGCGATTGGAGGCTGTTTTAGCGCTGAAAAGTGGCTTATGTGAAAAATGAGCGTTTCAGAGCGAGAGCAGCCTGTTTTTGCACTAAGCTGCATTTCACTGAAAAAAGGTCTTTCAAACAGGTTTACTAGCCTGAACTGGTTGAATTTGGATCTTCTTCATGGCAAATGAGTTTTTACCTGGAATTTCATTCATTAAAGGTGAAAAGTGGCTTATGTCAAAAATGAGCGTTTCAGAGCGATTGGAGGCTGTTTTAGCACTGTACAGTCGCCTAAGGCTGAAAAGTGGCTTATGTGAAAAATGAGCGTTTCAGAGCGAGAGCAGCCTGTTTTTGCACTAAGCTGCATTTCACTGAAAAAAGGTCTTTCAAACAGGTTTACTAGCCTGAACTGGTTGAATTTGGATCTTCTTCATGGCAAATGAGTTTTTACCTGGAATTTCATTCATTAAAGGTGAAAAGTGGCTTATGTCAAAAATGAGCGTTTCAGAGCGATTGGAGGCTGTTTTAGCACTGTACAGTCGCCTAAGGCTGAAAAGTGGCTTATGTGAAAAATGAGCGTTTCAGAGCGAGAGCAGCCTGTTTTTGCACTAAGCTGCATTTCACTGAAAAAAGGTCTTTCAAACAGGTTTACTAGCCTGAACTGGTTGAATTTGGATCTTCTTCATGGCAAAGGAGTTTTTACCTGGAATTTCATTCATTAAAGGTGAAAAGTGGCTTATGTCAAAAATGAGCGTTTCAGAGCGATTGGAGGCTGTTTTAGCACTGTACAGTCGCCTAAGGCTGAAAAGTGGCTTATGTGAAAAATGAGCGTTTCAGAGCGAGAGCAGCCTGTTTTGGCACTAAGCTGCATTTCACTGAAAAAAGGTCTTTCAACCAGGTTTACTAGCCTGAACTGGATGAATTTGGATCTTCTTCATGGCAAAGGAGTTTTTACCTGGAATTTCATTCATTAAAGGTGAAAAGTGGCTTATGTCAAAAATGAGCGTTTCAGAGCGATTGGAGGCTGTTTTAGCGCTGAAAAGTGGCTTTTGTGAAAAATGAGCGTTTCAGAGCGAGAGCAGCCTGTTTTTGCACTAAGCTGCATTTCACTGAAAAAAGGTCTTTCAAACAGGTTTACTAGCCTGAACTGGTTGAATTTGGATCTTCTTCATGGCAAAGGAGTTTTTACCTGGAATTTCATTCATTAAAGGTGAAAAGTGGCTTATGTCAAAAATGAGCGTTTCAGAGCGATTGGAGGCTGTTTTAGCACTGTACAGTCGCCTAAGGCTGAAAAGTGGCTTATGTGAAAAATGAGCGTTTCAGAGCGAGAGCAGCCTGTTTTGGCACTAAGCTGCATTTCACTGAAAAAAGGTCTTTCAACCAGGTTTACTAGCCTGAACTGGATGAATTTGGATCTTCTTCATGGCAAAGGAGTTTTTACCTGGAATTTCATTCATTAAAGGTGAAAAGTGGCTTATGTCAAAAATGAGCGTTTCAGAGCGATAGGAGGCTGTTTTAGCGCTGAAAAGTGGCTTATGTGAAAAATGAGCGTTTCAGAGCGAGAGCAGCCTGTTTTTGCACTAAGCTGCATTTCACTGAAAAAAGGTCTTTCAAACAGGTTTACTAGCCTGAACTGGTTGAATTTGGATCTTCTTCATGGCAAAGGAGTTTTTACCTGGAATTTCATTCATTAAAGGTGAAAAGTGGCTTATGTCAAAAATGAGCGTTTCAGAGCGATTGGAGGCTGTTTTAGCGCTGAAAAGTGGCTTTTGTGAAAAATGAGCGTTTCAGAGCGAGAGCAGCCTGTTTTTGCACTAAGCTGCATTTCACTGAAAAAAGGTCTTTCAAACAGGTTTACTAGCCTGAACTGGTTGAATTTGGATCTTCTTCATGGCAAAGGAGTTTTTACCTGGAATTTCATTCATTAAAGGTGAAAAGTGGCTTATGTCAAAAATGAGCGTTTCAGAGCGATTGGAGGCTGTTTTAGCACTGTACAGTCGCCTAAGGCTGAAAAGTGGCTTATGTGAAAAATGAGCGTTTCAGAGCGAGAGCAGCCTGTTTTGGCACTAAGCTGCATTTCACTGAAAAAAGGTCTTTCAACCAGGTTTACTAGCCTGAACTGGATGAATTTGGATCTTCTTCATGGCAAAGGAGTTTTTACCTGGAATTTCATTCATTAAAGGTGAAAAGTGGCTTATGTCAAAAATGAGCGTTTCAGAGCGATTGGAGGCTGTTTTAGCGCTGAAAAGTGGCTTATGTGAAAAATGAGCGTTTCAGAGCGAGAGCAGCCTGTTTTTGCACTAAGCTGCATTTCACTGAAAAAAGGTCTTTCAAACAGGTTTACTAGCCTGAACTGGTTGAATTTGGATCTTCTTCATGGCAAATGAGTTTTTACCTGGAATTTCATTCATTAAAGGTGAAAAGTGGCTTATGTCAAAAATGAGCGTTTCAGAGCGATTGGAGGCTGTTTTAGCGCTGAAAAGTGGCTTATGTGAAAAATGAGCGTTTCAGAGCGAGAGCAGCCTGTTTTTGCACTAAGCTGCATTTCACTGAAAAAAGGTCTTTCAAACAGGTTTACTAGCCTGAACTGGTTGAATTTGGATCTTCTTCATGGCAAAGGAGTTTTTACCTGGAATTTCATTCATTAAAGGTGAAAAGTGGCTTATGTCAAAAATGAGCGTTTCAGAGCGATTGGAGGCTGTTTTAGCACTGTACAGTCGCCTAAGGCTGAAAAGTGGCTTATGTGAAAAATGAGCGTTTCAGAGCGAGAGCAGCCTGTTTTTGCACTAAGCTGCATTTCACTGAAAAAAGGTCTTTCAAACAGGTTTACTAGCCTGAACTGGTTGAATTTGGATCTTCTTCATGGCAAAGGAGTTTTTACCTGGAATTTCATTCATTAAAGGTGAAAAGTGGCTTATGTCAAAAATGAGCGTTTCAGAGCGATTGGAGGCTGTTTTAGCACTGTACAGTCGCCTAAGGCTGAAAAGTGGCTTATGTGAAAAATGAGCGTTTCAGAGCGAGAGCAGCCTGTTTTGGCACTAAGCTGCATTTCACTGAAAAAAGGTCTTTCAACCAGGTTTACTAGCCTGAACTTGTTGAATTTGGATCTTCTTCATGGCAAAGGAGTTTTTACCTGGAATTTCATTCATTAAGGCTGAAAAGTGGCTTATGTCAAAAATGAGCGTTTCAGAGCGATTGGAGGCTGTTTTAGCGCTGAAAAGTGGCTTTTGTGAAAAATGAGCGTTTCAGAGCGAGAGCAGCCTGTTTTTGCACTAAGCTGCATTTCACTGAAAAAAGGTCTTTCAAACAGGTTTACTAGCCTGAACTGGTTGAATTTGGATCTTCTTCATGGCAAAGGAGTTTTTACCTGGAATTTCATTCATTAAAGGTGAAAAGTGGCTTATGTCAAAAATGAGCGTTTCAGAGCGATTGGAGGCTGTTTTAGCGCTGAAAAGTGGCTTATGTGAAAAATGAGCGTTTCAGAGCGAGAGCAGCCTGTTTTTGCACTAAGCTGCATTTCACTGAAAAAAGGTCTTTCAAACAGGTTTACTAGCCTGAACTGGTTGAATTTGGATCTTCTTCATGGCAAAGGAGTTTTTACCTGGAATTTCATTCATTAAAGGTGAAAAGTGGCTTATGTCAAAAATGAGCGTTTCAGAGCGATTGGAGGCTGTTTTAGCGCTGAAAAGTGGCTTTTGTGAAAAATGAGCGTTTCAGAGCGAGAGCAGCCTGTTTTTGCACTAAGCTGCATTTCACTGAAAAAAGGTCTTTCAAACAGGTTTACTAGCCTGAACTGGTTGAATTTGGATCTTCTTCATGGCAAATGAGTTTTTACCTGGAATTTCATTCATTAAAGGTGAAAAGTGGCTTATGTCAAAAATGAGCGTTTCAGAGCGATTGGAGGCTGTTTTAGCACTGTACAGTCGCCTAAGGCTGAAAAGTGGCTTATGTGAAAAATGAGCGTTTCAGAGCGAGAGCAGCCTGTTTTTGCACTAAGCTGCATTTCACTGAAAAAAGGTCTTTCAAACAGGTTTACTAGCCTGAACTGGTTGAATTTGGATCTTCTTCATGGCAAAGGAGTTTTTACCTGGAATTTCATTCATTAAAGGTGAAAAGTGGCTTATGTGAAAAATGAGCGTTTCAGAGCGAGAGCAGCCTGTTTTTGCACTAAGCTGCATTTCACTGAAAAAAGGTCTTTCAAACAGGTTTACTAGCCTGAACTGGTTGAATTTGGATCTTATTCATGGCAAAGGAGTTTTTACCTGGAATTTCATTCATTAAAGGTGAAAAGTGGGTTATGTCAAAAATGAGCGTTTCAGAGCGATTGGAGGCTGTTTTAGCGCTGAAAAGTGGCTTATGTGAAAAATGAGCGTTTCAGAGCGAGAGCAGCCTGTTTTTGCACTAAGCTGCATTTCACTGAAAAAAGGTCTTTCAAACAGGTTTACTAGCCTGAACTGGTTGAATTTGGATCTTCTTCATGGCAAATGAGTTTTTACCTGGAATTTCATTCATTAAAGGTGAAAAGTGGCTTATGTCAAAAATGAGCGTTTCAGAGCGATTGGAGGCTGTTTTAGCACTGTACAGTCGCCTAAGGCTGAAAAGTGGCTTATGTGAAAAATGAGCGTTTCAGAGCGAGAGCAGCCTGTTTTTGCACTAAGCTGCATTTCACTGAAAAAAGGTCTTTCAAACAGGTTTACTAGCCTGAACTGGTTGAATTTGGATCTTCTTCATGGCAAATGAGTTTTTACCTGGAATTTCATTCATTAAAGGTGAAAAGTGGCTTATGTCAAAAATGAGCGTTTCAGAGCGATTGGAGGCTGTTTTAGCACTGTACAGTCGCCTAAGGCTGAAAAGTGGCTTATGTGAAAAATGAGCGTTTCAGAGCGAGAGCAGCCTGTTTTTGCACTAAGCTGCATTTCACTGAAAAAAGGTCTTTCAAACAGGTTTACTAGCCTGAACTGGTTGAATTTGGATCTTCTTCATGGCAAAGGAGTTTTTACCTGGAATTTCATTCATTAAGGCTGAAAAGTGGCTTATGTCAAAAATGAGCGTTTCAGAGCGATTGGAGGCTGTTTTAGCGCTGAAAAGTGGCTTTTGTGAAAAATGAGCGTTTCAGAGCGAGAGCAGCCTGTTTTTGCACTAAGCTGCATTTCACTGAAAAAAGGTCTTTCAAACAGGTTTACTAGCCTGAACTGGTTGAATTTGGATCTTCTTCATGGCAAAGGAGTTTTTACCTGGAATTTCATTCATTAAAGGTGAAAAGTGGCTTATGTCAAAAATGAGCGTTTCAGAGCGATTGGAGGCTGTTTTAGCGCTGAAAAGTGGCTTATGTGAAAAATGAGCGTTTCAGAGCGAGAGCAGCCTGTTTTTGCACTAAGCTGCATTTCACTGAAAAAAGGTCTTTCAAACAGGTTTACTAGCCTGAACTGGTTGAATTTGGATCTTCTTCATGGCAAAGGAGTTTTTACCTGGAATTTCATTCATTAAAGGTGAAAAGTGGCTTATGTCAAAAATGAGCGTTTCAGAGCGATTGGAGGCTGTTTTAGCACTGTACAGTCGCCTAAGGCTGAAAAGTGGCTTATGTGAAAAATGAGCGTTTCAGAGCGAGAGCAGCCTGTTTTTGCACTAAGCTGCATTTCACTGAAAAAAGGTCTTTCAAACAGGTTTACTAGCCTGAACTGGTTGAATTTGGATCTTATTCATGGCAAAGGAGTTTTTACCTGGAATTTCATTCATTAAAGGTGAAAAGTGGGTTATGTCAAAAATGAGCGTTTCAGAGCGATTGGAGGCTGTTTTAGCGCTGAAAAGTGGCTTATGTGAAAAATGAGCGTTTCAGAGCGAGAGCAGCCTGTTTTTGCACTAAGCTGCATTTCACTGAAAAAAGGTCTTTCAAACAGGTTTACTAGCCTGAACTGGTTGAATTTGGATCTTCTTCATGGCAAATGAGTTTTTACCTGGAATTTCATTCATTAAAGGTGAAAAGTGGCTTATGTCAAAAATGAGCGTTTCAGAGCGATTGGAGGCTGTTTTAGCACTGTACAGTCGCCTAAGGCTGAAAAGTGGCTTATGTGAAAAATGAGCGTTTCAGAGCGAGAGCAGCCTGTTTTTGCACTAAGCTGCATTTCACTGAAAAAAGGTCTTTCAAACAGGTTTACTAGCCTGAACTGGTTGAATTTGGATCTTCTTCATGGCAAAGGAGTTTTTACCTGGAATTTCATTCATTAAAGGTGAAAAGTGGCTTATGTCAAAAATGAGCGTTTCAGAGCGATTGGAGGCTGTTTTAGCACTGTACAGTCGCCTAAGGCTGAAAAGTGGCTCATGTGAAAAATGAGCGTTTCAGAGCGAGAGCAGCCTGTTTTGGCACTAAGCTGCATTTCACTGAAAAAAGGTCTTTCAACCAGGTTTACTAGCCTGAACTTGTTGAATTTGGATCTACTTCATGGCAAAGGAGTTTTTACCTGGAATTTCATTCATTAAGGCTGAAAAGTGGCTTATGTCAAAAATGAGCGTTTCAGAGCGATTGGAGGCTGTTTTAGCGCTGAAAAGTGGCTTTTGTGAAAAATGAGCGTTTCAGAGCGAGAGCAGCCTGTTTTTGCACTAAGCTGCATTTCACTGAAAAAAGGTCTTTCAAACAGGTTTACTAGCCTGAACTGGTTGAATTTGGATCTTCTTCATGGCAAAGGAGTTTTTACCTGGAATTTCATTCATTAAAGGTGAAAAGTGGCTTATGTCAAAAATGAGCGTTTCAGAGCGATTGGAGGCTGTTTTAGCACTGTACAGTCGCCTAAGGCTGAAAAGTGGCTTATGTGAAAAATGAGCGTTTCAGAGCGAGAGCAGCCTGTTTTTGCACTAAGCTGCATTTCACTGAAAAAAGGTCTTTCAAACAGGTTTACTAGCCTGAACTGGTTGAATTTGGATCTTCTTCATGGCAAAGGAGTTTTTACCTGGAATTTCATTCATTAAAGGTGAAAAGTGGCTTATGTCAAAAATGAGCGTTTCAGAGCGATTGGAGGCTGTTTTAGCACTGTACAGTCGCCTAAGGCTGAAAAGTGGCTTATGTGAAAAATGAGCGTTTCAGAGCGAGAGCAGCCTGTTTTGGCACTAAGCTGCATTTCACTGAAAAAAGGTCTTTCAACCAGGTTTACTAGCCTGAACTTGTTGAATTTGGATCTTCTTCATGGCAAAGGAGTTTTTACCTGGAATTTCATTCATTAAGGCTGAAAAGTGGCTTATGTCAAAAATGAGCGTTTCAGAGCGATTGGAGGCTGTTTTAGCGCTGAAAAGTGGCTTTTGTGAAAAATGAGCGTTTCAGAGCGAGAGCAGCCTGTTTTTGCACTAAGCTGCATTTCACTGAAAAAAGGTCTTTCAAACAGGTTTACTAGCCTGAACTGGTTGAATTTGGATCTTCTTCATGGCAAAGGAGTTTTTACCTGGAATTTCATTCATTAAAGGTGAAAAGTGGCTTATGTCAAAAATGAGCGTTTCAGAGCGATTGGAGGCTGTTTTAGCGCTGAAAAGTGGCTTATGTGAAAAATGAGCGTTTCAGAGCGAGAGCAGCCTGTTTTTGCACTAAGCTGCATTTCACTGAAAAAAGGTCTTTCAAACAGGTTTACTAGCCTGAACTGGTTGAATTTGGATCTTCTTCATGGCAAAGGAGTTTTTACCTGGAATTTCATTCATTAAAGGTGAAAAGTGGCTTATGTCAAAAATGAGCGTTTCAGAGCGATTGGAGGCTGTTTTAGCGCTGAAAAGTGGCTTATGTGAAAAATGAGCGTTTCAGAGCGAGAGCAGCCTGTTTTTGCACTAAGCTGCATTTCACTGAAAAAAGGTCTTTCAAACAGGTTTACTAGCCTGAACTGGTTGAATTTGGATCTTCTTCATGGCAAAGGAGTTTTTACCTGGAATTTCATTCATTAAAGGTGAAAAGTGGCTTATGTCAAAAATGAGCGTTTCAGAGCGATTGGAGGCTGTTTTAGCGCTGAAAAGTGGCTTTTGTGAAAAATGAGCGTTTCAGAGCGAGAGCAGCCTGTTTTTGCACTAAGCTGCATTTCACTGAAAAAAGGTCTTTCAAACAGGTTTACTAGCCTGAACTGGTTGAATTTGGATCTTCTTCATGGCAAAGGAGTTTTTACCTGGAATTTCATTCATTAAAGGTGAAAAGTGGCTTATGTGAAAAATGAGCGTTTCAGAGCGAGAGCAGCCTGTTTTTGCACTAAGCTGCATTTCACTGAAAAAAGGTCTTTCAAACAGGTTTACTAGCCTGAACTGGTTGAATTTGGATCTTATTCATGGCAAAGGAGTTTTTACCTGGAATTTCATTCATTAAAGGTGAAAAGTGGGTTATGTCAAAAATGAGCGTTTCAGAGCGATTGGAGGCTGTTTTAGCGCTGAAAAGTGGCTTATGTGAAAAATGAGCGTTTCAGAGCGAGAGCAGCCTGTTTTTGCACTAAGCTGCATTTCACTGAAAAAAGGTCTTTCAAACAGGTTTACTAGCCTGAACTGGTTGAATTTGGATCTTCTTCATGGCAAATGAGTTTTTACCTGGAATTTCATTCATTAAAGGTGAAAAGTGGCTTATGTCAAAAATGAGCGTTTCAGAGCGATTGGAGGCTGTTTTAGCACTGTACAGTCGCCTAAGGCTGAAAAGTGGCTTATGTGAAAAATGAGCGTTTCAGAGCGAGAGCAGCCTGTTTTTGCACTAAGCTGCATTTCACTGAAAAAAGGTCTTTCAAACAGGTTTACTAGCCTGAACTGGTTGAATTTGGATCTTCTTCATGGCAAAGGAGTTTTTACCTGGAATTTCATTCATTAAAGGTGAAAAGTGGCTTATGTGAAAAATGAGCGTTTCAGAGCGAGAGCAGCCTGTTTTTGCACTAAGCTGCATTTCACTGAAAAAAGGTCTTTCAAACAGGTTTACTAGCCTGAACTGGTTGAATTTGGATCTTATTCATGGCAAAGGAGTTTTTACCTGGAATTTCATTCATTAAAGGTGAAAAGTGGGTTATGTCAAAATTGAGCGTTTCAGAGCGATTGGAGGCTGTTTTAGCGCTGAAAAGTGGCTTATGTGAAAAATGAGCGTTTCAGAGCGAGAGCAGCCTGTTTTTGCACTAAGCTGCATTTCACTGAAAAAAGGTCTTTCAAACAGGTTTACTAGCCTGAACTGGTTGAATTTGGATCTTCTTCATGGCAAATGAGTTTTTACCTGGAATTTCATTCATTAAAGGTGAAAAGTGGCTTATGTCAAAAATGAGCGTTTCAGAGCGATTGGAGGCTGTTTTAGCACTGTACAGTCGCCTAAGGCTGAAAAGTGGCTTATGTGAAAAATGAGCGTTTCAGAGCGAGAGCAGCCTGTTTTGGCACTAAGCTGCATTTCACTGAAAAAAGGTCTTTCAACCAGGTTTACTAGCCTGAACTTGTTGAATTTGGATCTTCTTCATGGCAAAGGAGTTTTTACCTGGAATTTCATTCATTAAGGCTGAAAAGTGGCTTATGTCAAAAATGAGCGTTTCAGAGCGATTGGAGGCTGTTTTAGCGCTGAAAAGTGGCTTTTGTGAAAAATGAGCGTTTCAGAGCGAGAGCAGCCTGTTTTTGCACTAAGCTGCATTTCACTGAAAAAAGGTCTTTCAAACAGGTTTACTAGCCTGAACTGGTTGAATTTGGATCTTCTTCATGGCAAAGGAGTTTTTACCTGGAATTTCATTCATTAAAGGTGAAAAGTGGCTTATGTCAAAAATGAGCGTTTCAGAGCGATTGGAGGTTGTTTTAGCGCTGAAAAGTGGCTTATGTGAAAAATGAGCGTTTCAGAGCGAGAGCAGCCTGTTTTTGCACTAAGCTGCATTTCACTGAAAAAAGGTCTTTCAAACAGGTTTACTAGCCTGAACTGGTTGAATTTGGATCTTCTTCATGGCAAAGGAGTTTTTACCTGGAATTTCATTCATTAAAGGTGAAAAGTGGCTTATGTCAAAAATGAGCGTTTCAGAGCGATTGGAGGCTGTTTTAGCGCTGAAAAGTGGCTTATGTGAAAAATGAGCGTTTCAGAGCGAGAGCAGCCTGTTTTTGCACTAAGCTGCATTTCACTGAAAAAAGGTCTTTCAAACAGGTTTACTAGCCTGAACTGGTTGAATTTGGATCTTCTTCATGGCAAAGGAGTTTTTACCTGGAATTTCATTCATTAAAGGTGAAAAGTGGCTTATGTCAAAAATGAGCGTTTCAGAGCGATTGGAGGCTGTTTTAGCACTGTACAGTCGCCTAAGGCTGAAAAGTGGCTTATGTGAAAAATGAGCGTTTCAGAGCGAGAGCAGCCTGTTTTTGCACTAAGCTGCATTTCACTGAAAAAAGGTCTTTCAAACAGGTTTACTAGCCTGAACTGGTTGAATTTGGATCTTATTCATGGCAAAGGAGTTTTTACCTGGAATTTCATTCATTAAAGGTGAAAAGTGGGTTATGTCAAAAATGAGCGTTTCAGAGCGATTGGAGGCTGTTTTAGCGCTGAAAAGTGGCTTATGTGAAAAATGAGCGTTTCAGAGCGAGAGCAGCCTGTTTTTGCACTAAGCTGCATTTCACTGAAAAAAGGTCTTTCAAACAGGTTTACTAGCCTGAACTGGTTGAATTTGGATCTTCTTCATGGCAAATGAGTTTTTACCTGGAATTTCATTCATTAAAGGTGAAAAGTGGCTTATGTCAAAAATGAGCGTTTCAGAGCGATTGGAGGCTGTTTTAGCACTGTACAGTCGCCTAAGGCTGAAAAGTGGCTTATGTGAAAAATGAGCGTTTCAGAGCGAGAGCAGCCTGTTTTTGCACTAAGCTGCATTTCACTGAAAAAAGGTCTTTCAAACAGGTTTACTAGCCTGAACTGGTTGAATTTGGATCTTCTTCATGGCAAAGGAGTTTTTACCTGGAATTTCATTCATTAAAGGTGAAAAGTGGCTTATGTCAAAAATGAGCGTTTCAGAGCGATTGGAGGCTGTTTTAGCACTGTACAGTCGCCTAAGGCTGAAAAGTGGCTCATGTGAAAAATGAGCGTTTCAGAGCGAGAGCAGCCTGTTTTGGCACTAAGCTGCATTTCACTGAAAAAAGGTCTTTCAACCAGGTTTACTAGCCTGAACTTGTTGAATTTGGATCTACTTCATGGCAAAGGAGTTTTTACCTGGAATTTCATTCATTAAGGCTGAAAAGTGGCTTATGTCAAAAATGAGCGTTTCAGAGCGATTGGAGGCTGTTTTAGCGCTGAAAAGTGGCTTTTGTGAAAAATGAGCGTTTCAGAGCGAGAGCAGCCTGTTTTTGCACTAAGCTGCATTTCACTGAAAAAAGGTCTTTCAAACAGGTTTACTAGCCTGAACTGGTTGAATTTGGATCTTCTTCATGGCAAAGGAGTTTTTACCTGGAATTTCATTCATTAAAGGTGAAAAGTGGCTTATGTCAAAAATGAGCGTTTCAGAGCGATTGGAGGCTGTTTTAGCGCTGAAAAGTGGCTTATGTGAAAAATGAGCGTTTCAGAGCGAGAGCAGCCTGTTTTTGCACTAAGCTGCATTTCACTGAAAAAAGGTCTTTCAAACAGGTTTACTAGCCTGAACTGGTTGAATTTGGATCTTCTTCATGGCAAAGGAGTTTTTACCTGGAATTTCATTCATTAAAGGTGAAAAGTGGCTTATGTCAAAAATGAGCGTTTCAGAGCGATTGGAGGCTGTTTTAGCACTGTACAGTCGCCTAAGGCTGAAAAGTGGCTTATGTGAAAAATGAGCGTTTCAGAGCGAGAGCAGCCTGTTTTTGCACTAAGCTGCATTTCACTGAAAAAAGGTCTTTCAAACAGGTTTACTAGCCTGAACTGGTTGAATTTGGATCTTCTTCATGGCAAAGGAGTTTTTACCTGGAATTTCATTCATTAAAGGTGAAAAGTGGCTTATGTCAAAAATGAGCGTTTCAGAGCGATTGGAGGCTGTTTTAGCACTGTACAGTCGCCTAAGGCTGAAAAGTGGCTTATGTGAAAAATGAGCGTTTCAGAGCGAGAGCAGCCTGTTTTGGCACTAAGCTGCATTTCACTGAAAAAAGGTCTTTCAACCAGGTTTACTAGCCTGAACTGGATGAATTTGGATCTTCTTCATGGCAAAGGAGTTTTTACCTGGAATTTCATTCATTAAAGGTGAAAAGTGGCTTATGTCAAAAATGAGCGTTTCAGAGCGATTGGAGGCTGTTTTAGCGCTGAAAAGTGGCTTTTGTGAAAAATGAGCGTTTCAGAGCGAGAGCAGCCTGTTTTTGCACTAAGCTGCATTTCACTGAAAAAAGGTCTTTCAAACAGGTTTACTAGCCTGAACTGGTTGAATTTGGATCTTCTTCATGGCAAAGGAGTTTTTACCTGGAATTTCATTCATTAAAGGTGAAAAGTGGCTTATGTCAAAAATGAGCGTTTCAGAGCGATTGGAGGCTGTTTTAGCGCTGAAAAGTGGCTTATGTGAAAAATGAGCGTTTCAGAGCGAGAGCAGCCTGTTTTTGCACTAAGCTGCATTTCACTGAAAAAAGGTCTTTCAAACAGGTTTACTAGCCTGAACTGGTTGAATTTGGATCTTCTTCATGGCAAAGGAGTTTTTACCTGGAATTTCATTCATTAAAGGTGAAAAGTGGCTTATGTCAAAAATGAGCGTTTCAGAGCGATTGGAGGCTGTTTTAGCGCTGAAAAGTGGCTTATGTGAAAAATGAGCGTTTCAGAGCGAGAGCAGCCTGTTTTTGCACTAAGCTGCATTTCACTGAAAAAAGGTCTTTCAAACAGGTTTACTAGCCTGAACTGGTTGAATTTGGATCTTCTTCATGGCAAAGGAGTTTTTACCTGGAATTTCATTCATTAAAGGTGAAAAGTGGCTTATGTCAAAAATGAGCGTTTCAGAGCGATTGGAGGCTGTTTTAGCACTGTACAGTCGCCTAAGGCTGTAAAGTGGCTTATGTGAAAAATGAGCGTTTCAGAGCGAGAGCAGCCTGTTTTTGCACTAAGCTGCATTTCACTGAAAAAAGGTCTTTCAAACAGGTTTACTAGCCTGAACTGGTTGAATTTGGATCTTCTTCATGGCAAAGGAGTTTTTACCTGGAATTTCATTCATTAAAGGTGAAAAGTGGCTTATGTCAAAAATGAGCGTTTCAGAGCGATTGGAGGCTGTTTTAGCGCTGAAAAGTGGCTTATGTGAAAAATGAGCGTTTCAGAGCGAGAGCAGCCTGTTTTTGCACTAAGCTGCATTTCACTGAAAAAAGGTCTTTCAAACAGGTTTACTAGCCTGAACTGGTTGAATTTGGATCTTCTTCATGGCAAAGGAGTTTTTACCTGGAATTTCATTCATTAAAGGTGAAAAGTGGCTTATGTCAAAAATGAGCGTTTCAGAGCGATTGGAGGCTGTTTTAGCGCTGAAAAGTGGCTTATGTGAAAAATGAGCGTTTCAGAGCGAGAGCAGCCTGTTTTTGCACTAAGCTGCATTTCACTGAAAAAAGGTCTTTCAAACAGGTTTACTAGCCTGAACTGGTTGAATTTGGATCTTCTTCATGGCAAAGGAGTTTTTACCTGGAATTTCATTCATTAAAGGTGAAAAGTGGCTTATGTCAAAAATGAGCGTTTCAGAGCGATTGGAGGCTGTTTTAGCACTGTACAGTCGCCTAAGGCTGAAAAGTGGCTTATGTGAAAAATGAGCGTTTCAGAGCGAGAGCAGCCTGTTTTTGCACTAAGCTGCATTTCACTGAAAAAAGGTCTTTCAAACAGGTTTACTAGCCTGAACTGGTTGAATTTGGATCTTCTTCATGGCAAAGGAGTTTTTACCTGGAATTTCATTCATTAAAGGTGAAAAGTGGCTTATGTCAAAAATGAGCGTTTCAGAGCGATTGGAGGCTGTTTTAGCACTGTACAGTCGCCTAAGGCTGAAAAGTGGCTTATGTGAAAAATGAGCGTTTCAGAGCGAGAGCAGCCTGTTTTGGCACTAAGCTGCATTTCACTGAAAAAAGGTCTTTCAACCAGGTTTACTAGCCTGAACTGGATGAATTTGGATCTTCTTCATGGCAAAGGAGTTTTTACCTGGAATTTCATTCATTAAAGGTGAAAAGTGGCTTATGTCAAAAATGAGCGTTTCAGAGCGATTGGAGGCTGTTTTAGCGCTGAAAAGTGGCTTTTGTGAAAAATGAGCGTTTCAGAGCGAGAGCAGCCTGTTTTTGCACTAAGCTGCATTTCACTGAAAAAAGGTCTTTCAAACAGGTTTACTAGCCTGAACTGGTTGAATTTGGATCTTCTTCATGGCAAAGGAGTTTTTACCTGGAATTTCATTCATTAAAGGTGAAAAGTGGCTTATGTCAAAAATGAGCGTTTCAGAGCGATTGGAGGCTGTTTTAGCGCTGAAAAGTGGCTTATGTGAAAAATGAGCGTTTCAGAGCGAGAGCAGCCTGTTTTTGCACTAAGCTGCATTTCACTGAAAAAAGGTCTTTCAAACAGGTTTACTAGCCTGAACTGGTTGAATTTGGATCTTCTTCATGGCAAAGGAGTTTTTACCTGGAATTTAATTCATTAAGGGTGAAAAGTGGGTTATGTGAAAAATGAGCGTTTCAGAGCGAGAGCAGCCTGTTTTTGCACTAAGCTGCATTTCACTGAAAAAAGGTCTTTCAAACAGGTTTACTAGCCTGAACTGGTTGAATTTGGATCTTCTTCATGGCAAAGGAGTTTTTACCTGGAATTTCATTCATTAAAGGTGAAAAGTGGCTTATGTCAAAAATGAGCGTTTCAGAGCGATTGGAGGCTGTTTTAGCGCTGAAAAGTGGCTTATGTGAAAAATGAGCGTTTCAGAGCGAGAGCAGCCTGTTTTTGCACTAAGCTGCATTTCACTGAAAAAAGGTCTTTCAAACAGGTTTACTAGCCTGAACTGGTTGAATTTGGATCTTCTTCATGGCAAAGGAGTTTTTACCTGGAATTTAATTCATTAAGGGTGAAAAGTGGGTTATGTGAAAAATGAGCGTTTCAGAGCGAGAGCAGCCTGTTTTTGCACTAAGCTGCATTTCACTGAAAAAAGGTCTTTCAAACAGGTTTACTAGCCTGAACTGGTTGAATTTGGATCTTCTTCATGGCAAAGGAGTTTTTACCTGGAATTTCATTCATTAAAGGTGAAAAGTGGCTTATGTCAAAAATGAGCGTTTCAGAGCGATTGGAGGCTGTTTTAGCACTGTACAGTCGCCTAAGGCTGAAAAGTGGCTTATGTGAAAAATGAGCGTTTCAGAGCGAGAGCAGCCTGTTTTTGCACTAAGCTGCATTTCACTGAAAAAAGGTCTTTCAAACAGGTTTACTAGCCTGAACTGGTTGAATTTGGATCTTATTCATGGCAAAGGAGTTTTTACCTGGAATTTCATTCATTAAAGGTGAAAAGTGGCTTATGTCAAAAATGAGCGTTTCAGAGCGATTGGAGGCTGTTTTAGCACTGTACAGTCGCCTAAGGCTGAAAAGTGGCTTATGTGAAAAATGAGCGTTTCAGAGCGAGAGCAGCCTGTTTTTGCACTAAGCTGCATTTCACTGAAAAAAGGTCTTTCAAACAGGTTTACTAGCCTGAACTGGTTGAATTTGGATCTTCTTCATGGCAAATGAGTTTTTACCTGGAATTTAATTCATTAAGGCTGAAAAGTGGGTTATGTCAAAAATGAGCGTTTCAGAGCGATAGGAGGCTGTTTTAGCACTGTACAGTCGCCTAAGGCTGAAAAGTGGCTTATGTGAAAAATGAGCGTTTCAGAGCGAGAGGAGGCTGTTTTTGCACTGTACAGTCGCCTATAAGGCTGAAGAGTGGCTTATGTGAAAAATGAGCGTTTCAGAGCGAGAGCAGCCTGTTTTTGCACTAAGCTGCATTTCACTGAAAAAAGGTCTTTCAAACAGGTTTACTAGCCTGAACTGGTTGAATTTGGATCTTCTTCATGGCAAAGGAGTTTTTACCTGGAATTTCATTCATTAAAGGTGAAAAGTGGCTTATGTCAAAAATGAGCGTTTCAGAGCGATTGGAGGCTGTTTTAGCACTGTACAGTCGCCTAAGGCTGAAAAGTGGCTTATGTGAAAAATGAGCGTTTCAGAGCGAGAGGAGGCTGTTTTTGCACTGTACAGTCGCCTATAAGGCTGAAGAGTGGCTTATGTGAAAAATGAGCGTTTCAGAGCGAGAGCAGCCTGTTTTTGCACTGAACTGCATTTCACTGAAAAAAGGTCTTTCAAACAGGTTTACTAGCCTGAACTGGTTGAATTTGGATCTTCTTCATGGCAAAGGAGTTTTTACCTGGAATTTAATTCATTAAGGGTGAAAAGTGGGTAATGTCAAAAATGAGCGTTTCAGAGCGATTGGAGGCTGTTTTAGCGCTGAAAAGTGGCTTATGTGAAAAATGAGCATTTCAGAGCGAGAGCAGCCTGTTTTTGCACTAAGCTGCATTTCACTGAAAAAAGGTCTTTCAAACAGGTTTACTAGCCTGAACTGGTTGAATTTGGATCTTATTCATGGCAAAGGAGTTTTTACCTGGAATTTCATTCATTAAAGGTGAAAAGTGGGTTATGTCAAAAATGAGCGTTTCAGAGCGATTGGAGGCTGTTTTAGCGCTGAAAAGTGGCTTATGTGAAAAATGAGCGTTTCAGAGCGAGAGCAGCCTGTTTTTGCACTAAGCTGCATTTCACTGAAAAAAGGTCTTTCAAACAGGTTTACTAGCCTGAACTGGTTGAATTTGGATCTTCTTCATGGCAAATGAGTTTTTACCTGGAATTTCATTCATTAAAGGTGAAAAGTGGCTTATGTCAAAAATGAGCGTTTCAGAGCGATTGGAGGCTGTTTTAGCACTGTACAGTCGCCTAAGGCTGAAAAGTGGCTTATGTGAAAAATGAGCGTTTCAGAGCGAGAGCAGCCTGTTTTTGCACTAAGCTGCATTTCACTGAAAAAAGGTCTTTCAAACAGGTTTACTAGCCTGAACTGGTTGAATTTGGATCTTCTTCATGGCAAAGGAGTTTTTACCTGGAATTTCATTCATTAAAGGTGAAAAGTGGCTTATGTCAAAAATGAGCGTTTCAGAGCGATTGGAGGCTGTTTTAGCACTGTACAGTCGCCTAAGGCTGAAAAGTGGCTCATGTGAAAAATGAGCGTTTCAGAGCGAGAGCAGCCTGTTTTGGCACTAAGCTGCATTTCACTGAAAAAAGGTCTTTCAACCAGGTTTACTAGCCTGAACTTGTTGAATTTGGATCTACTTCATGGCAAAGGAGTTTTTACCTGGAATTTCATTCATTAAGGCTGAAAAGTGGCTTATGTCAAAAATGAGCGTTTCAGAGCGATTGGAGGCTGTTTTCGCGCTGAAAAGTGGCTTTTGTGAAAAATGAGCGTTTCAGAGCGAGAGCAGCCTGTTTTTGCACTAAGCTGCATTTCACTGAAAAAAGGTCTTTCAAACAGGTTTACTAGCCTGAACTGGTTGAATTTGGATCTTCTTCATGGCAAAGGAGTTTTTACCTGGAATTTCATTCATTAAAGGTGAAAAGTGGCTTATGTCAAAAATGAGCGTTTCAGAGCGATTGGAGGCTGTTTTAGCGCTGAAAAGTGGCTTATGTGAAAAATGAGCGTTTCAGAGCGAGAGCAGCCTGTTTTTGCACTAAGCTGCATTTCACTGAAAAAAGGTCTTTCAAACAGGTTTACTAGCCTGAACTGGTTGAATTTGGATCTTCTTCATGGCAAAGGAGTTTTTACCTGGAATTTCATTCATTAAAGGTGAAAAGTGGCTTATGTCAAAAATGAGCGTTTCAGAGCGATTGGAGGCTGTTTTAGCACTGTACAGTCGCCTAAGGCTGAAAAGTGGCTTATGTGAAAAATGAGCGTTTCAGAGCGAGAGCAGCCTGTTTTTGCACTAAGCTGCATTTCACTGAAAAAAGGTCTTTCAAACAGGTTTACTAGCCTGAACTGGTTGAATTTGGATCTTCTTCATGGCAAAGGAGTTTTTACCTGGAATTTCATTCATTAAAGGTGAAAAGTGGCTTATGTCAAAAATGAGCGTTTCAGAGCGATTGGAGGCTGTTTTAGCACTGTACAGTCGCCTAAGGCTGAAAAGTGGCTTATGTGAAAAATGAGCGTTTCAGAGCGAGAGCAGCCTGTTTTGGCACTAAGCTGCATTTCACTGAAAAAAGGTCTTTCAACCAGGTTTACTAGCCTGAACTGGATGAATTTGGATCTTCTTCATGGCAAAGGAGTTTTTACCTGGAATTTCATTCATTAAAGGTGAAAAGTGGCTTATGTCAAAAATGAGCGTTTCAGAGCGATTGGAGGCTGTTTTAGCGCTGAAAAGTGGCTTTTGTGAAAAATGAGCGTTTCAGAGCGAGAGCAGCCTGTTTTTGCACTAAGCTGCATTTCACTGAAAAAAGGTCTTTCAAACAGGTTTACTAGCCTGAACTGGTTGAATTTGGATCTTCTTCATGGCAAAGGAGTTTTTACCTGGAATTTCATTCATTAAAGGTGAAAAGTGGCTTATGTCAAAAATGAGCGTTTCAGAGCGATTGGAGGCTGTTTTAGCGCTGAAAAGTGGCTTATGTGAAAAATGAGCGTTTCAGAGCGAGAGCAGCCTGTTTTTGCACTAAGCTGCATTTCACTGAAAAAAGGTCTTTCAAACAGGTTTACTAGCCTGAACTGGTTGAATTTGGATCTTCTTCATGGCAAAGGAGTTTTTACCTGGAATTTAATTCATTAAGGGTGAAAAGTGGGTTATGTGAAAAATGAGCGTTTCAGAGCGAGAGCAGCCTGTTTTTGCACTAAGCTGCATTTCACTGAAAAAAGGTCTTTCAAACAGGTTTACTAGCCTGAACTGGTTGAATTTGGATCTTCTTCATGGCAAAGGAGTTTTTACCTGGAATTTAATTCATTAAGGGTGAAAAGTGGGTTATGTCAAAAATGAGCGTTTCAGAGCGATTGGAGGCTGTTTTAGCGCTGAAAAGTGGCTTATGTGAAAAATGAGCGTTTCAGAGCGAGAGCAGCCTGTTTTTGCACTAAGCTGCATTTCACTGAAAAAAGGTCTTTCAAACAGGTTTACTAGCCTGAACTGGTTGAATTTGGATCTTCTTCATGGCAAAGGAGTTTTTACCTGGAATTTAATTCATTAAGGGTGAAAAGTGGGTTATGTGAAAAATGAGCGTTTCAGAGCGAGAGCAGCCTGTTTTTGCACTAAGCTGCATTTCACTGAAAAAAGGTCTTTCAAACAGGTTTACTAGCCTGAACTGGTTGAATTTGGATCTTCTTCATGGCAAAGGAGTTTTTACCTGGAATTTCATTCATTAAAGGTGAAAAGTGGCTTATGTCAAAAATGAGCGTTTCAGAGCGATTGGAGGCTGTTTTAGCACTGTACAGTCGCCTAAGGCTGAAAAGTGGCTTATGTGAAAAATGAGCGTTTCAGAGCGAGAGCAGCCTGTTTTTGCACTAAGCTGCATTTCACTGAAAAAAGGTCTTTCAAACAGGTTTACTAGCCTGAACTGGTTGAATTTGGATCTTATTCATGGCAAAGGAGTTTTTACCTGGAATTTCATTCATTAAAGGTGAAAAGTGGCTTATGTCAAAAATGAGCGTTTCAGAGCGATTGGAGGCTGTTTTAGCACTGTACAGTCGCCTAAGGCTGAAAAGTGGCTTATGTGAAAAATGAGCGTTTCAGAGCGAGAGCAGCCTGTTTTTGCACTAAGCTGCATTTCACTGAAAAAAGGTCTTTCAAACAGGTTTACTAGCCTGAACTGGTTGAATTTGGATCTTCTTCATGGCAAATGAGTTTTTACCTGGAATTTAATTCATTAAGGCTGAAAAGTGGGTTATGTCAAAAATGAGCGTTTCAGAGCGATAGGAGGCTGTTTTAGCACTGTACAGTCGCCTAAGGCTGAAAAGTGGCTTATGTGAAAAATGAGCGTTTCAGAGCGAGAGGAGGCTGTTTTTGCACTGTACAGTCGCCTATAAGGCTGAAGAGTGGCTTATGTGAAAAATGAGCGTTTCAGAGCGAGAGCAGCCTGTTTTTGCACTAAGCTGCATTTCACTGAAAAAAGGTCTTTCAAACAGGTTTACTAGCCTGAACTGGTTGAATTTGGATCTTCTTCATGGCAAAGGAGTTTTTACCTGGAATTTCATTCATTAAAGGTGAAAAGTGGCTTATGTCAAAAATGAGCGTTTCAGAGCGATTGGAGGCTGTTTTAGCACTGTACAGTCGCCTAAGGCTGAAAAGTGGCTTATGTGAAAAATGAGCGTTTCAGAGCGAGAGGAGGCTGTTTTTGCACTGTACAGTCGCCTATAAGGCTGAAGAGTGGCTTATGTGAAAAATGAGCGTTTCAGAGCGAGAGCAGCCTGTTTTTGCACTAAGCTGCATTTCACTGAAAAAAGGTCTTTCAAACAGGTTTACTAGCCTGAACTGGTTGAATTTGGATCTTCTTCATGGCAAAGGAGTTTTTACCTGGAATTTAATTCATTAAGGGTGAAAAGTGGGTTATGTCAAAAATGAGCGTTTCAGAGCGATTGGAGGCTGTTTTAGCGCTGAAAAGTGGCTTATGTGAAAAATGAGCGTTTCAGAGCGAGAGCAGCCTGTTTTTGCACTAAGCTGCATTTCACTGAAAAAAGGTCTTTCAAACAGGTTTACTAGCCTGAACTGGTTGAATTTGGATCTTCTTCATGGCAAAGGAGTTTTTACCTGGAATTTAATTCATTAAGGGTGAAAAGTGGGTTATGTGAAAAATGAGCGTTTCAGAGCGAGAGCAGCCTGTTTTTGCACTAAGCTGCATTTCACTGAAAAAAGGTCTTTCAAACAGGTTTACTAGCCTGAACTGGTTGAATTTGGATCTTCTTCATGGCAAAGGAGTTTTTACCTGGAATTTCATTCATTAAAGGTGAAAAGTGGCTTATGTCAAAAATGAGCGTTTCAGAGCGATTGGAGGCTGTTTTAGCACTGTACAGTCGCCTAAGGCTGAAAAGTGGCTTATGTGAAAAATGAGCGTTTCAGAGCGAGAGCAGCCTGTTTTTGCACTAAGCTGCATTTCACTGAAAAAAGGTCTTTCAAACAGGTTTACTAGCCTGAACTGGTTGAATTTGGATCTTATTCATGGCAAAGGAGTTTTTACCTGGAATTTCATTCATTAAAGGTGAAAAGTGGCTTATGTCAAAAATGAGCGTTTCAGAGCGATTGGAGGCTGTTTTAGCACTGTACAGTCGCCTAAGGCTGAAAAGTGGCTTATGTGAAAAATGAGCGTTTCAGAGCGAGAGCAGCCTGTTTTTGCACTAAGCTGCATTTCACTGAAAAAAGGTCTTTCAAACAGGTTTACTAGCCTGAACTGGTTGAATTTGGATCTTCTTCATGGCAAATGAGTTTTTACCTGGAATTTAATTCATTAAGGCTGAAAAGTGGGTTATGTCAAAAATGAGCGTTTCAGAGCGATAGGAGGCTGTTTTAGCACTGTACAGTCGCCTAAGGCTGAAAAGTGGCTTATGTGAAAAATGAGCGTTTCAGAGCGAGAGGAGGCTGTTTTTGCACTGTACAGTCGCCTATAAGGCTGAAGAGTGGCTTATGTGAAAAATGAGCGTTTCAGAGCGAGAGCAGCCTGTTTTTGCACTAAGCTGCATTTCACTGAAAAAAGGTCTTTCAAACAGGTTTACTAGCCTGAACTGGTTGAATTTGGATCTTCTTCATGGCAAAGGAGTTTTTACCTGGAATTTCATTCATTAAAGGTGAAAAGTGGCTTATGTCAAAAATGAGCGTTTCAGAGCGATTGGAGGCTGTTTTAGCACTGTACAGTCGCCTAAGGCTGAAAAGTGGCTTATGTGAAAAATGAGCGTTTCAGAGCGAGAGGAGGCTGTTTTTGCACTGTACAGTCGCCTATAAGGCTGAAGAGTGGCTTATGTGAAAAATGAGCGTTTCAGAGCGAGAGCAGCCTGTTTTTGCACTAAGCTGCATTTCACTGAAAAAAGGTCTTTCAAACAGGTTTACTAGCCTGAACTGGTTGAATTTGGATCTTCTTCATGGCAAAGGAGTTTTTACCTGGAATTTAATTCATTAAGGGTGAAAAGTGGGTTATGTCAAAAATGAGCGTTTCAGAGCGATTGGAGGCTGTTTTAGCGCTGAAAAGTGGCTTATGTGAAAAATGAGCGTTTCAGAGCGAGAGCAGCCTGTTTTTGCACTAAGCTGCATTTCACTGAAAAAAGGTCTTTCAAACAGGTTTACTAGCCTGAACTGGTTGAATTTGGATCTTATTCATGGCAAAGGAGTTTTTACCTGGAATTTCATTCATTAAAGGTGAAAAGTGGGTTATGTCAAAAATGAGCGTTTCAGAGCGATTGGAGGCTGTTTTAGCGCTGAAAAGTGGCTTATGTGAAAAATGAGCGTTTCAGAGCGAGAGCAGCCTGTTTTTGCACTAAGCTGCATTTCACTGAAAAAAGGTCTTTCAAACAGGTTTACTAGCCTGAACTGGTTGAATTTGGATCTTCTTCATGGCAAATGAGTTTTTACCTGGAATTTCATTCATTAAAGGTGAAAAGTGGCTTATGTCAAAAATGAGCGTTTCAGAGCGATTGGAGGCTGTTTTAGCACTGTACAGTCGCCTAAGGCTGAAAAGTGGCTTATGTGAAAAATGAGCGTTTCAGAGCGAGAGCAGCCTGTTTTTGCACTAAGCTGCATTTCACTGAAAAAAGGTCTTTCAAACAGGTTTACTAGCCTGAACTGGTTGAATTTGGATCTTCTTCATGGCAAAGGAGTTTTTACCTGGAATTTCATTCATTAAAGGTGAAAAGTGGCTTATGTCAAAAATGAGCGTTTCAGAGCGATTGGAGGCTGTTTTAGCACTGTACAGTCGCCTAAGGCTGAAAAGTGGCTTATGTGAAAAATGAGCGTTTCAGAGCGAGAGCAGCCTGTTTTGGCACTAAGCTGCATTTCACTGAAAAAAGGTCTTTCAACCAGGTTTACTAGCCTGAACTTGTTGAATTTGGATCTACTTCATGGCAAAGGAGTTTTTACCTGGAATTTCATTCATTAAGGCTGAAAAGTGGCTTATGTCAAAAATGAGCGTTTCAGAGCGATTGGAGGCTGTTTTAGCGCTGAAAAGTGGCTTTTGTGAAAAATGAGCGTTTCAGAGCGAGAGCAGCCTGTTTTTGCACTAAGCTGCATTTCACTGAAAAAAGGTCTTTCAAACAGGTTTACTAGCCTGAACTGGTTGAATTTGGATCTTCTTCATGGCAAAGGAGTTTTTACCTGGAATTTCATTCATTAAAGGTGAAAAGTGGCTTATGTCAAAAATGAGCGTTTCAGAGCGATTGGAGGCTGTTTTAGCGCTGAAAAGTGGCTTATGTGAAAAATGAGCGTTTCAGAGCGAGAGCAGCCTGTTTTTGCACTAAGCTGCATTTCACTGAAAAAAGGTCTTTCAAACAGGTTTACTAGCCTGAACTGGTTGAATTTGGATCTTCTTCATGGCAAAGGAGTTTTTACCTGGAATTTCATTCATTAAAGGTGAAAAGTGGCTTATGTCAAAAATGAGCGTTTCAGAGCGATTGGAGGCTGTTTTAGCGCTGAAAAGTGGCTTATGTGAAAAATGAGCGTTTCAGAGCGAGAGCAGCCTGTTTTTGCACTAAGCTGCATTTCACTGAAAAAAGGTCTTTCAAACAGGTTTACTAGCCTGAACTGGTTGAATTTGGATCTTCTTCATGGCAAAGGAGTTTTTACCTGGAATTTAATTCATTAAGGGTGAAAAGTGGGTTATGTGAAAAATGAGCGTTTCAGAGCGAGAGCAGCCTGTTTTTGCACTAAGCTGCATTTCACTGAAAAAAGGTCTTTCAAACAGGTTTACTAGCCTGAACTGGTTGAATTTGGATCTTCTTCATGGCAAAGGAGTTTTTACCTGGAATTTCATTCATTAAAGGTGAAAAGTGGCTTATGTCAAAAATGAGCGTTTCAGAGCGATTGGAGGCTGTTTTAGCACTGTACAGTCGCCTAAGGCTGAAAAGTGGCTTATGTGAAAAATGAGCGTTTCAGAGCGAGAGGAGGCTGTTTTTGCACTGTACAGTCGCCTATAAGGCTGAAGAGTGGCTTATGTGAAAAATGAGCGTTTCAGAGCGAGAGCAGCCTGTTTTTGCACTAAGCTGCATTTCACTGAAAAAAGGTCTTTCAAACAGGTTTACTAGCCTGAACTGGTTGAATTTGGATCTTCTTCATGGCAAAGGAGTTTTTACCTGGAATTTAATTCATTAAGGGTGAAAAGTGGGTTATGTCAAAAATGAGCGTTTCAGAGCGATTGGAGGCTGTTTTAGCGCTGAAAAGTGGCTTATGTGAAAAATGAGCGTTTCAGAGCGAGAGCAGCCTGTTTTTGCACTAAGCTGCATTTCACTGAAAAAAGGTCTTTCAAACAGGTTTACTAGCCTGAACTGGTTGAATTTGGATCTTATTCATGGCAAAGGAGTTTTTACCTGGAATTTCATTCATTAAAGGTGAAAAGTGGGTTATGTCAAAAATGAGCGTTTCAGAGCGATTGGAGGCTGTTTTAGCGCTGAAAAGTGGCTTATGTGAAAAATGAGCGTTTCAGAGCGAGAGCAGCCTGTTTTTGCACTAAGCTGCATTTCACTGAAAAAAGGTCTTTCAAACAGGTTTACTAGCCTGAACTGGTTGAATTTGGATCTTCTTCATGGCAAATGAGTTTTTACCTGGAATTTCATTCATTAAAGGTGAAAAGTGGCTTATGTCAAAAATGAGCGTTTCAGAGCGATTGGAGGCTGTTTTAGCACTGTACAGTCGCCTAAGGCTGAAAAGTGGCTTATGTGAAAAATGAGCGTTTCAGAGCGAGAGCAGCCTGTTTTTGCACTAAGCTGCATTTCACTGAAAAAAGGTCTTTCAAACAGGTTTACTAGCCTGAACTGGTTGAATTTGGATCTTCTTCATGGCAAAGGAGTTTTTACCTGGAATTTCATTCATTAAAGGTGAAAAGTGGCTTATGTCAAAAATGAGCGTTTCAGAGCGATTGGAGGCTGTTTTAGCACTGTACAGTCGCCTAAGGCTGAAAAGTGGCTTATGTGAAAAATGAGCGTTTCAGAGCGAGAGCAGCCTGTTTTGGCACTAAGCTGCATTTCACTGAAAAAAGGTCTTTCAACCAGGTTTACTAGCCTGAACTTGTTGAATTTGGATCTACTTCATGGCAAAGGAGTTTTTACCTGGAATTTCATTCATTAAGGCTGAAAAGTGGCTTATGTCAAAAATGAGCGTTTCAGAGCGATTGGAGGCTGTTTTAGCGCTGAAAAGTGGCTTTTGTGAAAAATGAGCGTTTCAGAGCGAGAGCAGCCTGTTTTTGCACTAAGCTGCATTTCACTGAAAAAAGGTCTTTCAAACAGGTTTACTAGCCTGAACTGGTTGAATTTGGATCTTCTTCATGGCAAAGGAGTTTTTACCTGGAATTTCATTCATTAAAGGTGAAAAGTGGCTTATGTCAAAAATGAGCGTTTCAGAGCGATTGGAGGCTGTTTTAGCGCTGAAAAGTGGCTTATGTGAAAAATGAGCGTTTCAGAGCGAGAGCAGCCTGTTTTTGCACTAAGCTGCATTTCACTGAAAAAAGGTCTTTCAAACAGGTTTACTAGCCTGAACTGGTTGAATTTGGATCTTCTTCATGGCAAAGGAGTTTTTACCTGGAATTTCATTCATTAAAGGTGAAAAGTGGCTTATGTCAAAAATGAGCGTTTCAGAGCGATTGGAGGCTGTTTTAGCGCTGAAAAGTGGCTTATGTGAAAAATGAGCGTTTCAGAGCGAGAGCAGCCTGTTTTTGCACTAAGCTGCATTTCACTGAAAAAAGGTCTTTCAAACAGGTTTACTAGCCTGAACTGGTTGAATTTGGATCTTCTTCATGGCAAAGGAGTTTTTACCTGGAATTTAATTCATTAAGGGTGAAAAGTGGGTTATGTGAAAAATGAGCGTTTCAGAGCGAGAGCAGCCTGTTTTTGCACTAAGCTGCATTTCACTGAAAAAAGGTCTTTCAAACAGGTTTACTAGCCTGAACTGGTTGAATTTGGATCTTCTTCATGGCAAAGGAGTTTTTACCTGGAATTTCATTCATTAAAGGTGAAAAGTGGCTTATGTCAAAAATGAGCGTTTCAGAGCGATTGGAGGCTGTTTTAGCACTGTACAGTCGCCTAAGGCTGAAAAGTGGCTTATGTGAAAAATGAGCGTTTCAGAGCGAGAGGAGGCTGTTTTTGCACTGTACAGTCGCCTATAAGGCTGAAGAGTGGCTTATGTGAAAAATGAGCGTTTCAGAGCGAGAGCAGCCTGTTTTTGCACTAAGCTGCATTTCACTGAAAAAAGGTCTTTCAAACAGGTTTACTAGCCTGAACTGGTTGAATTTGGATCTTCTTCATGGCAAAGGAGTTTTTACCTGGAATTTAATTCATTAAGGGTGAAAAGTGGGTTATGTCAAAAATGAGCGTTTCAGAGCGATTGGAGGCTGTTTTAGCGCTGAAAAGTGGCTTATGTGAAAAATGAGCGTTTCAGAGCGAGAGCAGCCTGTTTTTGCACTAAGCTGCATTTCACTGAAAAAAGGTCTTTCAAACAGGTTTACTAGCCTGAACTGGTTGAATTTGGATCTTATTCATGGCAAAGGAGTTTTTACCTGGAATTTCATTCATTAAAGGTGAAAAGTGGGTTATGTCAAAAATGAGCGTTTCAGAGCGATTGGAGGCTGTTTTA
>NW_028175127.1:0-59000 GCF_965226575.1 Pagrus pagrus
GTGAAAAATGAGCGTTTCAGAGCGAGAGCAGCCTGTTTTTGCACTAAGCTGCATTTCACTGAAAAAAGGTCTTTCAAACAGGTTTACTAGCCTGAACTGCATGAATTTGGATCTTCTTCATGGCAAAGGAGTTTTTACCTGGAATTTCATTCATTAAAGGTGAAAAGTGGCTTATGTCAAAAATGAGCGTTTCAGAGCGATTGGAGGCTGTTTTAGCGCTGAAAAGTGGCTTATGTGAAAAATGAGCGTTTCAGAGCGAGAGCAGCCTGTTTTTGCACTAAGCTGCATTTCACTGAAAAAAGGTCTTTCAAACAGGTTTACTAGCCTGAACTGGTTGAATTTGGATCTTCTTCATGGCAAATGAGTTTTTACCTGGAATTTAATTCATTAAGGCTGAAAAGTGGGTTATGTCAAAAATGAGCGTTTCAGAGCGATAGGAGGCTGTTTTAGCACTGTACAGTCGCCTAAGGCTGAAAAGTGGCTTATGTGAAAAATGAGCGTTTCAGAGCGAGAGGAGGCTGTTTTAGCACTGTACAGTCGCCTAAGGCTGAAAAGTGGCTTATGTGAAAAATGAGCGTTTCAGAGCGAGAGCAGCCTGTTTTTGCACTAAGCTGCATTTCACTGAAAAAAGGTCTTTCAAACAGGTTTACTAGCCTGAACTTGTTGAATTTGGATCTTCTTCATGGCAAAGGAGTTTTTACCTGTAATTTCATTCATTAAAGGTGAAAAGTGGCTTATGTCAAAAATGAGCGTTTCAGAGCGATTGGAGGCTGTTTTAGCGCTGAAAAGTGGCTTATGTGAAAAATGAGCGTTTCAGAGCGAGAGCAGCCTGTTTTTGCACTAAGCTGCATTTCACTGAAAAAAGGTCTTTCAAACAGGTTTACTAGCCTGAACTGGTTGAATTTGGATCTTCTTCATGGCAAAGGAGTTTTTACCTGGAATTTCATTCATTAAAGGTGAAAAGTGGCTTATGTCAAAAATGAGCGTTTCAGAGCGATTGGAGGCTGTTTTAGCGCTGAAAAGTGGCTTATGTGAAAAATGAGCGTTTCAGAGCGAGAGCAGCCTGTTTTTGCACTAAGCTGCATTTCACTGAAAAAAGGTCTTTCAACCAGGTTTACTAGCCTGAACTGCATGAATTTGGATCTTCTTCATGGCAAAGGAGTTTTTACCTGGAATTTCATTCATTAAAGGTGAAAAGTGGCTTATGTGAAAAATGAGCGTTTCAGAGCGAGAGCAGCCTGTTTTTGCACTAAGCTGCATTTCACTGAAAAAAGGTCTTTCAAACAGGTTTACTAGCCTGAACTGCATGAATTTGGATCTTCTTCATGGCAAAGGAGTTTTTACCTGGAATTTCATTCATTAAAGGTGAAAAGTGGCTTATGTCAAAAATGAGCGTTTCAGAGCGATTGGAGGCTGTTTTAGCGCTGAAAAGTGGCTTATGTGAAAAATGAGCGTTTCAGAGCGAGAGCAGCCTGTTTTTGCACTAAGCTGCATTTCACTGAAAAAAGGTCTTTCAAACAGGTTTACTAGCCTGAACTGGTTGAATTTGGATCTTCTTCATGGCAAATGAGTTTTTACCTGGAATTTAATTCATTAAGGCTGAAAAGTGGGTTATGTCAAAAATGAGCGTTTCAGAGCGATAGGAGGCTGTTTTAGCACTGTACAGTCGCCTAAGGCTGAAAAGTGGCTTATGTGAAAAATGAGCGTTTCAGAGCGAGAGGAGGCTGTTTTAGCACTGTACAGTCGCCTAAGGCTGAAAAGTGGCTTATGTGAAAAATGAGCGTTTCAGAGCGAGAGCAGCCTGTTTTTGCACTAAGCTGCATTTCACTGAAAAAAGGTCTTTCAACCAGGTTTACTAGCCTGAACTGCATGAATTTGGATCTTCTTCATGGCAAAGGAGTTTTTACCTGGAATTTCATTCATTAAAGGTGAAAAGTGGGTTATGTCAAAAATGAGCGTTTCAGAGCGATAGGAGGCTGTTTTAGCACTGTACAGTCGCCTAAGGCTGAAAAGTGGCTTATGTGAAAAATGAGCGTTTCAGAGCGAGAGGAGGCTGTTTTAGCACTGTACAGTCGCCTAAGGCTGAAAAGTGGCTTATGTGAAAAATGAGCGTTTCAGAGCGAGAGCAGCCTGTTTTTGCACTAAGCTGCATTTCACTGAAAAAAGGTCTTTCAAACAGGTTTACTAGCCTGAACTTGTTGAATTTGGATCTTCTTCATGGCAAAGGAGTTTTTACCTGGAATTTCATTCATTAAAGGTGAAAAGTGGCTTATGTCAAAAATGAGCGTTTCAGAGCGATTGGAGGCTGTTTTAGCGCTGAAAAGTGGCTTATGTGAAAAATGAGCGTTTCAGAGCGAGAGCAGCCTGTTTTTGCACTAAGCTGCATTTCACTGAAAAAAGGTCTTTCAAACAGGTTTACTAGCCTGAACTGGTTGAATTTGGATCTTCTTCATGGCAAAGGAGTTTTTACCTGGAATTTCATTCATTAAAGGTGAAAAGTGGCTTATGTCAAAAATGAGCGTTTCAGAGCGATTGGAGGCTGTTTTAGCGCTGAAAAGTGGCTTATGTGAAAAATGAGCGTTTCAGAGCGAGAGCAGCCTGTTTTTGCACTAAGCTGCATTTCACTGAAAAAAGGTCTTTCAACCAGGTTTACTAGCCTGAACTGCATGAATTTGGATCTTCTTCATGGCAAAGGAGTTTTTACCTGTGGAATTTCATTCATTAAAGGTGAAAAGTGGCTTATGTGAAAAATGAGCGTTTCAGAGCGAGAGCAGCCTGTTTTTGCACTAAGCTGCATTTCACTGAAAAAAGGTCTTTCAAACAGGTTTACTAGCCTGAACTGCATGAATTTGGATCTTCTTCATGGCAAAGGAGTTTTTACCTGGAATTTCATTCATTAAAGGTGAAAAGTGGCTTATGTCAAAAATGAGCGTTTCAGAGCGATTGGAGGCTGTTTTAGCGCTGAAAAGTGGCTTATGTGAAAAATGAGCGTTTCAGAGCGAGAGCAGCCTGTTTTTGCACTAAGCTGCATTTCACTGAAAAAAGGTCTTTCAAACAGGTTTACTAGCCTGAACTGGTTGAATTTGGATCTTCTTCATGGCAAATGAGTTTTTACCTGGAATTTAATTCATTAAGGCTGAAAAGTGGGTTATGTCAAAAATGAGCGTTTCAGAGCGATAGGAGGCTGTTTTAGCACTGTACAGTCGCCTAAGGCTGAAAGTGGCTTATGTGAAAAATGAGCGTTTCAGAGCGAGAGGAGGCTGTTTTAGCACTGTACAGTCGCCTAAGGCTGAAAAGTGGCTTATGTGAAAAATGAGCGTTTCAGAGCGAGAGCAGCCTGTTTTTGCACTAAGCTGCATTTCACTGAAAAAAGGTCTTTCAACCAGGTTTACTAGCCTGAACTGCATGAATTTGGATCTTCTTCATGGCAAAGGAGTTTTTACCTGGAATTTCATTCATTAAAGGTGAAAAGTGGCTTATGTCAAAAATGAGCGTTTCAGAGCGATTGGAGGCTGTTTTAGCGCTGAAAAGTGGCTTATGTGAAAAATGAGCGTTTCAGAGCGAGAGCAGCCTGTTTTTGCACTAAGCTGCATTTCACTGAAAAAGGTCTTTCAAACAGGTTTACTAGCCTGAACTGGTTGAATTTGGATCTTCTTCATGGCAAAGGAGTTTTTACCTGGAATTTCATTCATTAAAGGTGAAAAGTGGGTTATGTCAAAAATGAGCGTTTCAGAGCGATTGGAGGCTGTTTTAGCGCTGAAAAGTGGCTTATGTGAAAAATGAGCGTTTCAGAGCGAGAGCAGCCTGTTTTTGCACTAAGCTGCATTTCACTGAAAAAAGGTCTTTCAACCAGGTTTACTAGCCTGAACTGCATGAATTTGGATCTTCTTCATGGCAAAGGAGTTTTTACCTGGAATTTCATTCATTAAAGGTGAAAAGTGGCTTATGTGAAAAATGAGCGTTTCAGAGCGAGAGCAGCCTGTTTTTGCACTAAGCTGCATTTCACTGAAAAAAGGTCTTTCAACCAGGTTTACTAGCCTGAACTGCATGAATTTGGATCTTCTTCATGGCAAAGGAGTTTTTACCTGGAATTTCATTCATTAAAGGTGAAAAGTGGCTTATGTGAAAAATGAGCGTTTCAGAGCGAGAGCAGCCTGTTTTTGCACTAAGCTGCATTTCACTGAAAAAAGGTCTTTCAAACAGGTTTACTAGCCTGAACTGCATGAATTTGGATCTTCTTCATGGCAAAGGAGTTTTTACCTGGAATTTCATTCATTAAAGGTGAAAAGTGGCTTATGTCAAAAATGAGCGTTTCAGAGCGATAGGAGGCTGTTTTAGCACTGTACAGTCGCCTAAGGCTGAAAAGTGGCTTATGTGAAAAATGAGCGTTTCAGAGCGAGAGCAGCCTGTTTTTGCACTAAGCTGCATTTCACTGAAAAAAGGTCTTTCAACCAGGTTTACTAGCCTGAACTGCATGAATTTGGATCTTCTTCATGGCAAAGGAGTTTTTACCTGGAATTTCATTCATTAAAGGTGAAAAGTGGCTTATGTGAAAAATGAGCGTTTCAGAGCGAGAGCAGCCTGTTTTTGCACTAAGCTGCATTTCACTGAAAAAAGGTCTTTCAAACAGGTTTACTAGCCTGAACTGTTTGAATTTGGATCTTCTTCATGGCAAAGGAGTTTTTACCTGGAATTTCATTCATTAAAGGTGAAAAGTGGCTTATGTGAAAAATGAGCGTTTCAGAGCGAGAGGAGGCTGTTTTAGCACTGTACAGTCGCCTAAGGCTGAAAAGTGGCTTATGTGAAAAATGAGCGTTTCAGAGCGAGAGCAGCCTGTTTTTGCACTAAGCTGCATTTCACTGAAAAAAGGTCTTTCAAACAGGTTTACTAGCCTGAACTGGTTGAATTTGGATCTTCTTCATGGCAAAGGAGTTTTTACCTGGAATTTCATTCATTAAAGGTGAAAAGTGGCTTATGTCAAAAATGAGCGTTTCAGAGCGATTGGAGGCTGTTTTAGCGCTGAAAAGTGGCTTATGTGAAAAATGAGCGTTTCAGAGCGAGAGGAGGCTGTTTTAGCACTGTACAGTCGCCTAAGGCTGAAAAGTGGCTTATGTGAAAAATGAGCGTTTCAGAGCGAGAGCAGCCTGTTTTTGCACTAAGCTGCATTTCACTGAAAAAAGGTCTTTCAAACAGGTTTACTAGCCTGAACTGGTTGAATTTGGATCTTCTTCATGGCAAAGGAGTTTTTACCTGGAATTTCATTCATTAAAGGTGAAAAGTGGCTTATGTCAAAAATGAGCGTTTCAGAGCGATTGGAGGCTGTTTTAGCGCTGAAAAGTGGCTTATGTGAAAAATGAGCGTTTCAGAGCGAGAGCAGCCTGTTTTTGCACTAAGCTGCATTTCACTGAAAAAAGGTCTTTCAAACAGGTTTACTAGCCTGAACTGGTTGAATTTGGATCTTCTTCATGGCAAATGAGTTTTTACCTGGAATTTAATTCATTAAGGCTGAAAAGTGGGTTATGTCAAAAATGAGCGTTTCAGAGCGATAGGAGGCTGTTTTAGCACTGTACAGTCGCCTAAGGCTGAAAAGTGGCTTATGTGAAAAATGAGCGTTTCAGAGCGAGAGGAGGCTGTTTTAGCACTGTACAGTCGCCTAAGGCTGAAAGTGGCTTATGTGAAAAATGAGCGTTTCAGAGCGAGAGCAGCCTGTTTTTGCACTAAGCTGCATTTCACTGAAAAAAGGTCTTTCAAACAGGTTTACTAGCCTGAACTTGTTGAATTTGGATCTTCTTCATGGCAAAGGAGTTTTTACCTGTAATTTCATTCATTAAAGGTGAAAAGTGGCTTATGTCAAAAATGAGCGTTTCAGAGCGATTGGAGGCTGTTTTAGCGCTGAAAAGTGGCTTATGTGAAAAATGAGCGTTTCAGAGCGAGAGCAGCCTGTTTTTGCACTAAGCTGCATTTCACTGAAAAAAGGTCTTTCAAACAGGTTTACTAGCCTGAACTGGTTGAATTTGGATCTTCTTCATGGCAAAGGAGTTTTTACCTGGAATTTCATTCATTAAAGGTGAAAAGTTGGCTTATGTCAAAAATGAGCGTTTCAGAGCGATTGGAGGCTGTTTTAGCGCTGAAAAGTGGCTTATGTGAAAAATGAGCGTTTCAGAGCGAGAGCAGCCTGTTTTTGCACTAAGCTGCATTTCACTGAAAAAAGGTCTTTCAAACAGGTTTACTAGCCTGAACTGCATGAATTTGGATCTTCTTCATGGCAAAGGAGTTTTTACCTGGAATTTCATTCATTAAAGGTGAAAAGTGGCTTATGTCAAAAATGAGCGTTTCAGAGCGATTGGAGGCTGTTTTAGCGCTGAAAAGTGGCTTATGTGAAAAATGAGCGTTTCAGAGCGAGAGCAGCCTGTTTTTGCACTAAGCTGCATTTCACTGAAAAAAGGTCTTTCAAACAGGTTTACTAGCCTGAACTGGTTGAATTTGGATCTTCTTCATGGCAAATGAGTTTTTACCTGGAATTTAATTCATTAAGGCTGAAAAGTGGGTTATGTCAAAAATGAGCGTTTCAGAGCGATAGGAGGCTGTTTTAGCACTGTACAGTCGCCTAAGGCTGAAAAGTGGCTTATGTGAAAAATGAGCGTTTCAGAGCGAGAGGAGGCTGTTTTAGCACTGTACAGTCGCCTAAGGCTGAAAGTGGCTTATGTGAAAAATGAGCGTTTCAGAGCGAGAGCAGCCTGTTTTTGCACTAAGCTGCATTTCACTGAAAAAAGGTCTTTCAACCAGGTTTACTAGCCTGAACTGCATGAATTTGGATCTTCTTCATGGCAAAGGAGTTTTTACCTGGAATTTCATTCATTAAAGGTGAAAAGTGGGTTATGTCAAAAATGAGCGTTTCAGAGCGATAGGAGGCTGTTTTAGCACTGTACAGTCGCCTAAGGCTGAAAAGTGGCTTATGTGAAAAATGAGCGTTTCAGAGCGAGAGGAGGCTGTTTTAGCACTGTACAGTCGCCTAAGGCTGAAAAGTGGCTTATGTGAAAAATGAGCGTTTCAGAGCGAGAGCAGCCTGTTTTTGCACTAAGCTGCATTTCACTGAAAAAAGGTCTTTCAAACAGGTTTACTAGCCTGAACTTGTTGAATTTGGATCTTCTTCATGGCAAAGGAGTTTTTACCTGGAATTTCATTCATTAAAGGTGAAAAGTGGCTTATGTCAAAAATGAGCGTTTCAGAGCGATTGGAGGCTGTTTTAGCGCTGAAAAGTGGCTTATGTGAAAAATGAGCGTTTCAGAGCGAGAGCAGCCTGTTTTTGCACTAAGCTGCATTTCACTGAAAAAAGGTCTTTCAAACAGGTTTACTAGCCTGAACTGGTTGAATTTGGATCTTCTTCATGGCAAAGGAGTTTTTACCTGGAATTTCATTCATTAAAGGTGAAAAGTGGCTTATGTCAAAAATGAGCGTTTCAGAGCGATTGGAGGCTGTTTTAGCGCTGAAAAGTGGCTTATGTGAAAAATGAGCGTTTCAGAGCGAGAGCAGCCTGTTTTTGCACTAAGCTGCATTTCACTGAAAAAAGGTCTTTCAACCAGGTTTACTAGCCTGAACTGCATGAATTTGGATCTTCTTCATGGCAAAGGAGTTTTTACCTGGAATTTCATTCATTAAAGGTGAAAAGTGGCTTATGTGAAAAATGAGCGTTTCAGAGCGAGAGCAGCCTGTTTTTGCACTAAGCTGCATTTCACTGAAAAAAGGTCTTTCAAACAGGTTTACTAGCCTGAACTGGTTGAATTTGGATCTTCTTCATGGCAAATGAGTTTTTACCTGGAATTTCATTCATTAAGGCTGAAAAGTGGGTTATGTCAAAAATGAGCGTTTCAGAGCGATAGGAGGCTGTTTTAGCACTGTACAGTCGCCTAAGGCTGAAAAGTGGCTTATGTGAAAAATGAGCGTTTCAGAGCGAGAGGAGGCTGTTTTAGCACTGTACAGTCGCCTAAGGCTGAAAAGTGGCTTATGTGAAAAATGAGCGTTTCAGAGCGAGAGCAGCCTGTTTTTGCACTAAGCTGCATTTCACTGAAAAAAGGTCTTTCAACCAGGTTTACTAGCCTGAACTGCATGAATTTGGATCTTCTTCATGGCAAAGGAGTTTTTACCTGGAATTTCATTCATTAAAGGTGAAAAGTGGCTTATGTCAAAAATGAGCGTTTCAGAGCGATTGGAGGCTGTTTTAGCGCTGAAAAGTGGCTTATGTGAAAAATGAGCGTTTCAGAGCGAGAGCAGCCTGTTTTTGCACTAAGCTGCATTTCACTGAAAAAAGGTCTTTCAAACAGGTTTACTAGCCTGAACTGGTTGAATTTGGATCTTCTTCATGGCAAAGGAGTTTTTACCTGGAATTTCATTCATTAAAGGTGAAAAGTGGGTTATGTCAAAAATGAGCGTTTCAGAGCGATTGGAGGCTGTTTTAGCGCTGAAAAGTGGCTTATGTGAAAAATGAGCGTTTCAGAGCGAGAGCAGCCTGTTTTTGCACTAAGCTGCATTTCACTGAAAAAAGGTCTTTCAACCAGGTTTACTAGCCTGAACTGCATGAATTTGGATCTTCTTCATGGCAAAGGAGTTTTTACCTGGAATTTCATTCATTAAAGGTGAAAAGTGGCTTATGTGAAAAATGAGCGTTTCAGAGCGAGAGCAGCCTGTTTTTGCACTAAGCTGCATTTCACTGAAAAAAGGTCTTTCAACCAGGTTTACTAGCCTGAACTGCATGAATTTGGATCTTCTTCATGGCAAAGGAGTTTTTACCTGGAATTTCATTCATTAAAGGTGAAAAGTGGCTTATGTGAAAAATGAGCGTTTCAGAGCGAGAGCAGCCTGTTTTTGCACTAAGCTGCATTTCACTGAAAAAAGGTCTTTCAAACAGGTTTACTAGCCTGAACTGCATGAATTTGGATCTTCTTCATGGCAAAGGAGTTTTTACCTGGAATTTCATTCATTAAAGGTGAAAAGTGGCTTATGTCAAAAATGAGCGTTTCAGAGCGATTGGAGGCTGTTTTAGCGCTGAAAAGTGGCTTATGTGAAAAATGAGCGTTTCAGAGCGAGAGGAGGCTGTTTTAGCACTGTACAGTCGCCTAAGGCTGAAAAGTGGCTTATGTGAAAAATGAGCGTTTCAGAGCGAGAGCAGCCTGTTTTTGCACTAAGCTGCATTTCACTGAAAAAAGGTCTTTCAAACAGGTTTACTAGCCTGAACTTGTTGAATTTGGATCTTCTTCATGGCAAAGGAGTTTTTACCTGGATTTTCATTCATTAAAGGTGAAAAGTGGCTTATGTCAAAAATGAGCGTTTCAGAGCGATTGGAGGCTGTTTTAGCGCTGAAAAGTGGCTTATGTGAAAAATGAGCGTTTCAGAGCGAGAGCAGCCTGTTTTTGCACTAAGCTGCATTTCACTGAAAAAAGGTCTTTCAAACAGGTTTACTAGCCTGAACTGGTTGAATTTGGATCTTCTTCATGGCAAAGGAGTTTTTACCTGGAATTTCATTCATTAAAGGTGAAAAGTGGCTTATGTCAAAAATGAGCGTTTCAGAGCGATTGGAGGCTGTTTTAGCGCTGAAAAGTGGCTTATGTGAAAAATGAGCGTTTCAGAGCGAGAGCAGCCTGTTTTTGCACTAAGCTGCATTTCACTGAAAAAAGGTCTTTCAAACAGGTTTACTAGCCTGAACTGGTTGAATTTGGATCTTCTTCATGGCAAATGAGTTTTTACCTGGAATTTAATTCATTAAGGCTGAAAAGTGGGTTATGTCAAAAATGAGCGTTTCAGAGCGATAGGAGGCTGTTTTAGCACTGTACAGTCGCCTAAGGCTGAAAAGTGGCTTATGTGAAAAATGAGCGTTTCAGAGCGAGAGGAGGCTGTTTTAGCACTGTACAGTCGCCTAAGGCTGAAAAGTGGCTTATGTGAAAAATGAGCGTTTCAGAGCGAGAGCAGCCTGTTTTTGCACTAAGCTGCATTTCACTGAAAAAAGGTCTTTCAACCAGGTTTACTAGCCTGAACTGCATGAATTTGGATCTTCTTCATGGCAAAGGAGTTTTTACCTGGAATTTCATTCATTAAAGGTGAAAAGTGGCTTATGTCAAAAATGAGCGTTTCAGAGCGAGAGCAGCCTGTTTTTGCACTAAGCTGCATTTCACTGAAAAAAGGTCTTTCAAACAGGTTTACTAGCCTGAACTGCATGAATTTGGATCTTCTTCATGGCAAAGGAGTTTTTACCTGGAATTTCATTCATTAAAGGTGAAAAGTGGCTTATGTCAAAAATGAGCGTTTCAGAGCGATTGGAGGCTGTTTTAGCGCTGAAAAGTGGCTTATGTGAAAAATGAGCGTTTCAGAGCGAGAGCAGCCTGTTTTTGCACTAAGCTGCATTTCACTGAAAAAAGGTCTTTCAAACAGGTTTACTAGCCTGAACTGGTTGAATTTGGATCTTCTTCATGGCAAATGAGTTTTTACCTGGAATTTAATTCATTAAGGCTGAAAAGTGGGTTATGTCAAAAATGAGCGTTTCAGAGCGATAGGAGGCTGTTTTAGCACTGTACAGTCGCCTAAGGCTGAAAAGTGGCTTATGTGAAAAATGAGCGTTTCAGAGCGAGAGGAGGCTGTTTTAGCACTGTACAGTCGCCTAAGGCTGAAAAGTGGCTTATGTGAAAAATGAGCGTTTCAGAGCGAGAGCAGCCTGTTTTTGCACTAAGCTGCATTTCACTGAAAAAAGGTCTTTCAACCAGGTTTACTAGCCTGAACTGCATGAATTTGGATCTTCTTCATGGCAAAGGAGTTTTTACCTGGAATTTCATTCATTAAAGGTGAAAAGTGGCTTATGTGAAAAATGAGCGTTTCAGAGCGAGAGCAGCCTGTTTTTGCACTAAGCTGCATTTCACTGAAAAAAGGTCTTTCAAACAGGTTTACTAGCCTGAACTGGTTGAATTTGGATCTTCTTCATGGCAAATGAGTTTTTACCTGGAATTTAATTCATTAAGGCTGAAAAGTGGGTTATGTCAAAAATGAGCGTTTCAGAGCGATAGGAGGCTGTTTTAGCACTGTACAGTCGCCTAAGGCTGAAAAGTGGCTTATGTGAAAAATGAGCGTTTCAGAGCGAGAGGAGGCTGTTTTAGCACTGTACAGTCGCCTAAGGCTGAAAAGTGGCTTATGTGAAAAATGAGCGTTTCAGAGCGAGAGCAGCCTGTTTTTGCACTAAGCTGCATTTCACTGAAAAAAGGTCTTTCAACCAGGTTTACTAGCCTGAACTGCATGAATTTGGATCTTCTTCATGGCAAAGGAGTTTTTACCTGGAATTTCATTCATTAAAGGTGAAAAGTGGCTTATGTGAAAAATGAGCGTTTCAGAGCGAGAGCAGCCTGTTTTTGCACTAAGCTGCATTTCACTGAAAAAAGGTCTTTCAAACAGGTTTACTAGCCTGAACTGGTTGAATTTGGATCTTCTTCATGGCAAATGAGTTTTTACCTGGAATTTAATTCATTAAGGCTGAAAAGTGGGTTATGTCAAAAATGAGCGTTTCAGAGCGATAGGAGGCTGTTTTAGCACTGTACAGTCGCCTAAGGCTGAAAAGTGGCTTATGTGAAAAATGAGCGTTTCAGAGCGAGAGGAGGCTGTTTTAGCACTGTACAGTCGCCTAAGGCTGAAAAGTGGCTTATGTGAAAAATGAGCGTTTCAGAGCGAGAGCAGCCTGTTTTTGCACTAAGCTGCATTTCACTGAAAAAAGGTCTTTCAAACAGGTTTACTAGCCTGAACTTGTTGAATTTGGATCTTCTTCATGGCAAAGGAGTTTTTACCTGTAATTTCATTCATTAAAGGTGAAAAGTGGCTTATGTCAAAAATGAGCGTTTCAGAGCGATTGGAGGCTGTTTTAGCGCTGAAAAGTGGCTTATGTGAAAAATGAGCGTTTCAGAGCGAGAGCAGCCTGTTTTTGCACTAAGCTGCATTTCACTGAAAAAAGGTCTTTCAAACAGGTTTACTAGCCTGAACTGGTTGAATTTGGATCTTCTTCATGGCAAAGGAGTTTTTACCTGGAATTTCATTCATTAAAGGTGAAAAGTGGCTTATGTCAAAAATGAGCGTTTCAGAGCGATTGGAGGCTGTTTTAGCGCTGAAAAGTGGCTTATGTGAAAAATGAGCGTTTCAGAGCGAGAGCAGCCTGTTTTTGCACTAAGCTGCATTTCACTGAAAAAAGGTCTTTCAACCAGGTTTACTAGCCTGAACTGCATGAATTTGGATCTTCTTCATGGCAAAGGAGTTTTTACCTGGAATTTCATTCATTAAAGGTGAAAAGTGGCTTATGTGAAAAATGAGCGTTTCAGAGCGAGAGCAGCCTGTTTTTGCACTAAGCTGCATTTCACTGAAAAAAGGTCTTTCAAACAGGTTTACTAGCCTGAACTGCATGAATTTGGATCTTCTTCATGGCAAAGGAGTTTTTACCTGGAATTTCATTCATTAAAGGTGAAAAGTGGCTTATGTCAAAAATGAGCGTTTCAGAGCGATTGGAGGCTGTTTTAGCGCTGAAAAGTGGCTTATGTGAAAAATGAGCGTTTCAGAGCGAGAGCAGCCTGTTTTTGCACTAAGCTGCATTTCACTGAAAAAAGGTCTTTCAAACAGGTTTACTAGCCTGAACTGGTTGAATTTGGATCTTCTTCATGGCAAATGAGTTTTTACCTGGAATTTAATTCATTAAGGCTGAAAAGTGGGTTATGTCAAAAATGAGCGTTTCAGAGCGATAGGAGGCTGTTTTAGCACTGTACAGTCGCCTAAGGCTGAAAAGTGGCTTATGTGAAAAATGAGCGTTTCAGAGCGAGAGGAGGCTGTTTTAGCACTGTACAGTCGCCTAAGGCTGAAAAGTGGCTTATGTGAAAAATGAGCGTTTCAGAGCGAGAGCAGCCTGTTTTTGCACTAAGCTGCATTTCACTGAAAAAAGGTCTTTCAACCAGGTTTACTAGCCTGAACTGCATGAATTTGGATCTTCTTCATGGCAAAGGAGTTTTTACCTGGAATTTCATTCATTAAAGGTGAAAAGTGGGTTATGTCAAAAATGAGCGTTTCAGAGCGATAGGAGGCTGTTTTAGCACTGTACAGTCGCCTAAGGCTGAAAAGTGGCTTATGTGAAAAATGAGCGTTTCAGAGCGAGAGGAGGCTGTTTTAGCACTGTACAGTCGCCTAAGGCTGAAAAGTGGCTTATGTGAAAAATGAGCGTTTCAGAGCGAGAGCAGCCTGTTTTTGCACTAAGCTGCATTTCACTGAAAAAAGGTCTTTCAAACAGGTTTACTAGCCTGAACTTGTTGAATTTGGATCTTCTTCATGGCAAAGGAGTTTTTACCTGGAATTTCATTCATTAAAGGTGAAAAGTGGCTTATGTCAAAAATGAGCGTTTCAGAGCGATTGGAGGCTGTTTTAGCGCTGAAAAGTGGCTTATGTGAAAAATGAGCGTTTCAGAGCGAGAGCAGCCTGTTTTTGCACTAAGCTGCATTTCACTGAAAAAAGGTCTTTCAAACAGGTTTACTAGCCTGAACTGGTTGAATTTGGATCTTCTTCATGGCAAAGGAGTTTTTACCTGGAATTTCATTCATTAAAGGTGAAAAGTGGCTTATGTCAAAAATGAGCGTTTCAGAGCGATTGGAGGCTGTTTTAGCGCTGAAAAGTGGCTTATGTGAAAAATGAGCGTTTCAGAGCGAGAGCAGCCTGTTTTTGCACTAAGCTGCATTTCACTGAAAAAAGGTCTTTCAACCAGGTTTACTAGCCTGAACTGCATGAATTTGGATCTTCTTCATGGCAAAGGAGTTTTTACCTGGAATTTCATTCATTAAAGGTGAAAAGTGGCTTATGTGAAAAATGAGCGTTTCAGAGCGAGAGCAGCCTGTTTTTGCACTAAGCTGCATTTCACTGAAAAAAGGTCTTTCAAACAGGTTTACTAGCCTGAACTGCATGAATTTGGATCTTCTTCATGGCAAAGGAGTTTTTACCTGGAATTTCATTCATTAAAGGTGAAAAGTGGCTTATGTCAAAAATGAGCGTTTCAGAGCGATTGGAGGCTGTTTTAGCGCTGAAAAGTGGCTTATGTGAAAAATGAGCGTTTCAGAGCGAGAGCAGCCTGTTTTTGCACTAAGCTGCATTTCACTGAAAAAAGGTCTTTCAAACAGGTTTACTAGCCTGAACTGGTTGAATTTGGATCTTCTTCATGGCAAATGAGTTTTTACCTGGAATTTAATTCATTAAGGCTGAAAAGTGGGTTATGTCAAAAATGAGCGTTTCAGAGCGATAGGAGGCTGTTTTAGCACTGTACAGTCGCCTAAGGCTGAAAAGTGGCTTATGTGAAAAATGAGCGTTTCAGAGCGAGAGGAGGCTGTTTTAGCACTGTACAGTCGCCTAAGGCTGAAAAGTGGCTTATGTGAAAAATGAGCGTTTCAGAGCGAGAGCAGCCTGTTTTTGCACTAAGCTGCATTTCACTGAAAAAAGGTCTTTCAACCAGGTTTACTAGCCTGAACTGCATGAATTTGGATCTTCTTCATGGCAAAGGAGTTTTTACCTGGAATTTCATTCATTAAAGGTGAAAAGTGGCTTATGTCAAAAATGAGCGTTTCAGAGCGATTGGAGGCTGTTTTAGCGCTGAAAAGTGGCTTATGTGAAAAATGAGCGTTTCAGAGCGAGAGCAGCCTGTTTTTGCACTAAGCTGCATTTCACTGAAAAAAGGTCTTTCAAACAGGTTTACTAGCCTGAACTGGTTGAATTTGGATCTTCTTCATGGCAAAGGAGTTTTTACCTGGAATTTCATTCATTAAAGGTGAAAAGTGGGTTATGTCAAAAATGAGCGTTTCAGAGCGATTGGAGGCTGTTTTAGCGCTGAAAAGTGGCTTATGTGAAAAATGAGCGTTTCAGAGCGAGAGCAGCCTGTTTTTGCACTAAGCTGCATTTCACTGAAAAAAGGTCTTTCAACCAGGTTTACTAGCCTGAACTGCATGAATTTGGATCTTCTTCATGGCAAAGGAGTTTTTACCTGGAATTTCATTCATTAAAGGTGAAAAGTGGCTTATGTGAAAAATGAGCGTTTCAGAGCGAGAGCAGCCTGTTTTTGCACTAAGCTGCATTTCACTGAAAAAAGGTCTTTCAACCAGGTTTACTAGCCTGAACTGCATGAATTTGGATCTTCTTCATGGCAAAGGAGTTTTTACCTGGAATTTCATTCATTAAAGGTGAAAAGTGGCTTATGTGAAAAATGAGCGTTTCAGAGCGAGAGCAGCCTGTTTTTGCACTAAGCTGCATTTCACTGAAAAAAGGTCTTTCAAACAGGTTTACTAGCCTGAACTGCATGAATTTGGATCTTCTTCATGGCAAAGGAGTTTTTACCTGGAATTTCATTCATTAAAGGTGAAAAGTGGCTTATGTCAAAAATGAGCGTTTCAGAGCGATAGGAGGCTGTTTTAGCACTGTACAGTCGCCTAAGGCTGAAAAGTGGCTTATGTGAAAAATGAGCGTTTCAGAGCGAGAGCAGCCTGTTTTTGCACTAAGCTGCATTTCACTGAAAAAAGGTCTTTCAACCAGGTTTACTAGCCTGAACTGCATGAATTTGGATCTTCTTCATGGCAAAGGAGTTTTTACCTGGAATTTCATTCATTAAAGGTGAAAAGTGGCTTATGTGAAAAATGAGCGTTTCAGAGCGAGAGCAGCCTGTTTTTGCACTAAGCTGCATTTCACTGAAAAAAGGTCTTTCAAACAGGTTTACTAGCCTGAACTGTTTGAATTTGGATCTTCTTCATGGCAAAGGAGTTTTTACCTGGAATTTCATTCATTAAAGGTGAAAAGTGGCTTATGTGAAAAATGAGCGTTTCAGAGCGAGAGGAGGCTGTTTTAGCACTGTACAGTCGCCTAAGGCTGAAAAGTGGCTTATGTGAAAAATGAGCGTTTCAGAGCGAGAGCAGCCTGTTTTTGCACTAAGCTGCATTTCACTGAAAAAAGGTCTTTCAAACAGGTTTACTAGCCTGAACTGGTTGAATTTGGATCTTCTTCATGGCAAAGGAGTTTTTACCTGGAATTTCATTCATTAAAGGTGAAAAGTGGCTTATGTCAAAAATGAGCGTTTCAGAGCGATTGGAGGCTGTTTTAGCGCTGAAAAGTGGCTTATGTGAAAAATGAGCGTTTCAGAGCGAGAGGAGGCTGTTTTAGCACTGTACAGTCGCCTAAGGCTGAAAAGTGGCTTATGTGAAAAATGAGCGTTTCAGAGCGAGAGCAGCCTGTTTTTGCACTAAGCTGCATTTCACTGAAAAAAGGTCTTTCAAACAGGTTTACTAGCCTGAACTGGTTGAATTTGGATCTTCTTCATGGCAAAGGAGTTTTTACCTGGAATTTCATTCATTAAAGGTGAAAAGTGGCTTATGTCAAAAATGAGCGTTTCAGAGCGATTGGAGGCTGTTTTAGCGCTGAAAAGTGGCTTATGTGAAAAATGAGCGTTTCAGAGCGAGAGCAGCCTGTTTTTGCACTAAGCTGCATTTCACTGAAAAAAGGTCTTTCAAACAGGTTTACTAGCCTGAACTGGTTGAATTTGGATCTTCTTCATGGCAAATGAGTTTTTACCTGGAATTTAATTCATTAAGGCTGAAAAGTGGGTTATGTCAAAAATGAGCGTTTCAGAGCGATAGGAGGCTGTTTTAGCACTGTACAGTCGCCTAAGGCTGAAAAGTGGCTTATGTGAAAAATGAGCGTTTCAGAGCGAGAGGAGGCTGTTTTAGCACTGTACAGTCGCCTAAGGCTGAAAAGTGGCTTATGTGAAAAATGAGCGTTTCAGAGCGAGAGCAGCCTGTTTTTGCACTAAGCTGCATTTCACTGAAAAAAGGTCTTTCAAACAGGTTTACTAGCCTGAACTTGTTGAATTTGGATCTTCTTCATGGCAAAGGAGTTTTTACCTGTAATTTCATTCATTAAAGGTGAAAAGTGGCTTATGTCAAAAATGAGCGTTTCAGAGCGATTGGAGGCTGTTTTAGCGCTGAAAAGTGGCTTATGTGAAAAATGAGCGTTTCAGAGCGAGAGCAGCCTGTTTTTGCACTAAGCTGCATTTCACTGAAAAAAGGTCTTTCAAACAGGTTTACTAGCCTGAACTGGTTGAATTTGGATCTTCTTCATGGCAAAGGAGTTTTTACCTGGAATTTCATTCATTAAAGGTGAAAAGTGGCTTATGTCAAAAATGAGCGTTTCAGAGCGATTGGAGGCTGTTTTAGCGCTGAAAAGTGGCTTATGTGAAAAATGAGCGTTTCAGAGCGAGAGCAGCCTGTTTTTGCACTAAGCTGCATTTCACTGAAAAAAGGTCTTTCAACCAGGTTTACTAGCCTGAACTGCATGAATTTGGATCTTCTTCATGGCAAAGGAGTTTTTACCTGGAATTTCATTCATTAAAGGTGAAAAGTGGCTTATGTGAAAAATGAGCGTTTCAGAGCGAGAGCAGCCTGTTTTTGCACTAAGCTGCATTTCACTGAAAAAAGGTCTTTCAAACAGGTTTACTAGCCTGAACTGCATGAATTTGGATCTTCTTCATGGCAAAGGAGTTTTTACCTGGAATTTCATTCATTAAAGGTGAAAAGTGGCTTATGTCAAAAATGAGCGTTTCAGAGCGATTGGAGGCTGTTTTAGCGCTGAAAAGTGGCTTATGTGAAAAATGAGCGTTTCAGAGCGAGAGCAGCCTGTTTTTGCACTAAGCTGCATTTCACTGAAAAAAGGTCTTTCAAACAGGTTTACTAGCCTGAACTGGTTGAATTTGGATCTTCTTCATGGCAAATGAGTTTTTACCTGGAATTTAATTCATTAAGGCTGAAAAGTGGGTTATGTCAAAAATGAGCGTTTCAGAGCGATAGGAGGCTGTTTTAGCACTGTACAGTCGCCTAAGGCTGAAAAGTGGCTTATGTGAAAAATGAGCGTTTCAGAGCGAGAGGAGGCTGTTTTAGCACTGTACAGTCGCCTAAGGCTGAAAAGTGGCTTATGTGAAAAATGAGCGTTTCAGAGCGAGAGCAGCCTGTTTTTGCACTAAGCTGCATTTCACTGAAAAAAGGTCTTTCAACCAGGTTTACTAGCCTGAACTGCATGAATTTGGATCTTCTTCATGGCAAAGGAGTTTTTACCTGGAATTTCATTCATTAAAGGTGAAAAGTGGGTTATGTCAAAAATGAGCGTTTCAGAGCGATAGGAGGCTGTTTTAGCACTGTACAGTCGCCTAAGGCTGAAAAGTGGCTTATGTGAAAAATGAGCGTTTCAGAGCGAGAGGAGGCTGTTTTAGCACTGTACAGTCGCCTAAGGCTGAAAAGTGGCTTATGTGAAAAATGAGCGTTTCAGAGCGAGAGCAGCCTGTTTTTGCACTAAGCTGCATTTCACTGAAAAAAGGTCTTTCAAACAGGTTTACTAGCCTGAACTTGTTGAATTTGGATCTTCTTCATGGCAAAGGAGTTTTTACCTGGAATTTCATTCATTAAAGGTGAAAAGTGGCTTATGTCAAAAATGAGCGTTTCAGAGCGATTGGAGGCTGTTTTAGCGCTGAAAAGTGGCTTATGTGAAAAATGAGCGTTTCAGAGCGAGAGCAGCCTGTTTTTGCACTAAGCTGCATTTCACTGAAAAAAGGTCTTTCAAACAGGTTTACTAGCCTGAACTGGTTGAATTTGGATCTTCTTCATGGCAAAGGAGTTTTTACCTGGAATTTCATTCATTAAAGGTGAAAAGTGGCTTATGTCAAAAATGAGCGTTTCAGAGCGATTGGAGGCTGTTTTAGCGCTGAAAAGTGGCTTATGTGAAAAATGAGCGTTTCAGAGCGAGAGCAGCCTGTTTTTGCACTAAGCTGCATTTCACTGAAAAAAGGTCTTTCAACCAGGTTTACTAGCCTGAACTGCATGAATTTGGATCTTCTTCATGGCAAAGGAGTTTTTACCTGGAATTTCATTCATTAAAGGTGAAAAGTGGCTTATGTGAAAAATGAGCGTTTCAGAGCGAGAGCAGCCTGTTTTTGCACTAAGCTGCATTTCACTGAAAAAAGGTCTTTCAAACAGGTTTACTAGCCTGAACTGCATGAATTTGGATCTTCTTCATGGCAAAGGAGTTTTTACCTGGAATTTCATTCATTAAAGGTGAAAAGTGGCTTATGTCAAAAATGAGCGTTTCAGAGCGATTGGAGGCTGTTTTAGCGCTGAAAAGTGGCTTATGTGAAAAATGAGCGTTTCAGAGCGAGAGCAGCCTGTTTTTGCACTAAGCTGCATTTCACTGAAAAAAGGTCTTTCAAACAGGTTTACTAGCCTGAACTGGTTGAATTTGGATCTTCTTCATGGCAAATGAGTTTTTACCTGGAATTTAATTCATTAAGGCTGAAAAGTGGGTTATGTCAAAAATGAGCGTTTCAGAGCGATAGGAGGCTGTTTTAGCACTGTACAGTCGCCTAAGGCTGAAAAGTGGCTTATGTGAAAAATGAGCGTTTCAGAGCGAGAGGAGGCTGTTTTAGCACTGTACAGTCGCCTAAGGCTGAAAAGTGGCTTATGTGAAAAATGAGCGTTTCAGAGCGAGAGCAGCCTGTTTTTGCACTAAGCTGCATTTCACTGAAAAAAGGTCTTTCAAACAGGTTTACTAGCCTGAACTGGTTGAATTTGGATCTTCTTCATGGCAAAGGAGTTTTTACCTGGAATTTCATTCATTAAAGGTGAAAAGTGGGTTATGTCAAAAATGAGCGTTTCAGAGCGATTGGAGGCTGTTTTAGCGCTGAAAAGTGGCTTATGTGAAAAATGAGCGTTTCAGAGCGAGAGCAGCCTGTTTTTGCACTAAGCTGCATTTCACTGAAAAAAGGTCTTTCAACCAGGTTTACTAGCCTGAACTGCATGAATTTGGATCTTCTTCATGGCAAAGGAGTTTTTACCTGGAATTTCATTCATTAAAGGTGAAAAGTGGCTTATGTGAAAAATGAGCGTTTCAGAGCGAGAGCAGCCTGTTTTTGCACTAAGCTGCATTTCACTGAAAAAAGGTCTTTCAAACAGGTTTACTAGCCTGAACTGTTTGAATTTGGATCTTCTTCATGGCAAAGGAGTTTTTACCTGGAATTTCATTCATTAAAGGTGAAAAGTGGCTTATGTGAAAAATGAGCGTTTCAGAGCGAGAGGAGGCTGTTTTAGCACTGTACAGTCGCCTAAGGCTGAAAAGTGGCTTATGTGAAAAATGAGCGTTTCAGAGCGAGAGCAGCCTGTTTTTGCACTAAGCTGCATTTCACTGAAAAAAGGTCTTTCAAACAGGTTTACTAGCCTGAACTGGTTGAATTTGGATCTTCTTCATGGCAAAGGAGTTTTTACCTGGAATTTCATTCATTAAAGGTGAAAAGTGGCTTATGTCAAAAATGAGCGTTTCAGAGCGATTGGAGGCTGTTTTAGCGCTGAAAAGTGGCTTATGTGAAAAATGAGCGTTTCAGAGCGAGAGGAGGCTGTTTTAGCACTGTACAGTCGCCTAAGGCTGAAAAGTGGCTTATGTGAAAAATGAGCGTTTCAGAGCGAGAGCAGCCTGTTTTTGCACTAAGCTGCATTTCACTGAAAAAAGGTCTTTCAAACAGGTTTACTAGCCTGAACTTGTTGAATTTGGATCTTCTTCATGGCAAAGGAGTTTTTACCTGGATTTTCATTCATTAAAGGTGAAAAGTGGCTTATGTCAAAAATGAGCGTTTCAGAGCGATTGGAGGCTGTTTTAGCGCTGAAAAGTGGCTTATGTGAAAAATGAGCGTTTCAGAGCGAGAGCAGCCTGTTTTTGCACTAAGCTGTATTTCACTGAAAAAAGGTCTTTCAAACAGGTTTACTAGCCTGAACTGGTTGAATTTGGATCTTCTTCATGGCAAAGGAGTTTTTACCTGGAATTTCATTCATTAAAGGTGAAAAGTGGCTTATGTCAAAAATGAGCGTTTCAGAGCGATTGGAGGCTGTTTTAGCGCTGAAAAGTGGCTTATGTGAAAAATGAGCGTTTCAGAGCGAGAGCAGCCTGTTTTTGCACTAAGCTGCATTTCACTGAAAAAAGGTCTTTCAACCAGGTTTACTAGCCTGAACTGCATGAATTTGGATCTTCTTCATGGCAAAGGAGTTTTTACCTGGAATTTCATTCATTAAAGGTGAAAAGTGGCTTATGTGAAAAATGAGCGTTTCAGAGCGAGAGCAGCCTGTTTTTGCACTAAGCTGCATTTCACTGAAAAAAGGTCTTTCAAACAGGTTTACTAGCCTGAACTGCATGAATTTGGATCTTCTTCATGGCAAAGGAGTTTTTACCTGGAATTTCATTCATTAAAGGTGAAAAGTGGCTTATGTCAAAAATGAGCGTTTCAGAGCGATTGGAGGCTGTTTTAGCGCTGAAAAGTGGCTTATGTGAAAAATGAGCGTTTCAGAGCGAGAGCAGCCTGTTTTTGCACTAAGCTGCATTTCACTGAAAAAAGGTCTTTCAAACAGGTTTACTAGCCTGAACTGGTTGAATTTGGATCTTCTTCATGGCAAATGAGTTTTTACCTGGAATTTAATTCATTAAGGCTGAAAAGTGGGTTATGTCAAAAATGAGCGTTTCAGAGCGATAGGAGGCTGTTTTAGCACTGTACAGTCGCCTAAGGCTGAAAAGTGGCTTATGTGAAAAATGAGCGTTTCAGAGCGAGAGGAGGCTGTTTTAGCACTGTACAGTCGCCTAAGGCTGAAAAGTGGCTTATGTGAAAAATGAGCGTTTCAGAGCGAGAGCAGCCTGTTTTTGCACTAAGCTGCATTTCACTGAAAAAAGGTCTTTCAACCAGGTTTACTAGCCTGAACTGCATGAATTTGGATCTTCTTCATGGCAAAGGAGTTTTTACCTGGAATTTCATTCATTAAAGGTGAAAAGTGGCTTATGTCAAAAATGAGCGTTTCAGAGCGAGAGCAGCCTGTTTTTGCACTAAGCTGCATTTCACTGAAAAAAGGTCTTTCAAACAGGTTTACTAGCCTGAACTGCATGAATTTGGATCTTCTTCATGGCAAAGGAGTTTTTACCTGGAATTTCATTCATTAAAGGTGAAAAGTGGCTTATGTCAAAAATGAGCGTTTCAGAGCGATTGGAGGCTGTTTTAGCGCTGAAAAGTGGCTTATGTGAAAAATGAGCGTTTCAGAGCGAGAGCAGCCTGTTTTTGCACTAAGCTGCATTTCACTGAAAAAAGGTCTTTCAACCAGGTTTACTAGCCTGAACTGCATGAATTTGGATCTTCTTCATGGCAAAGGAGTTTTTACCTGGAATTTCATTCATTAAAGGTGAAAAGTGGCTTATGTCAAAAATGAGCGTTTCAGAGCGATTGGAGGCTGTTTTAGCGCTGAAAAGTGGCTTATGTGAAAAATGAGCGTTTCAGAGCGAGAGCAGCCTGTTTTTGCACTAAGCTGCATTTCACTGAAAAAAGGTCTTTCAAACAGGTTTACTAGCCTGAACTGGTTGAATTTGGATCTTCTTCATGGCAAAGGAGTTTTTACCTGGAATTTCATTCATTAAAGGTGAAAAGTGGGTTATGTCAAAAATGAGCGTTTCAGAGCGATTGGAGGCTGTTTTAGCGCTGAAAAGTGGCTTATGTGAAAAATGAGCGTTTCAGAGCGAGAGCAGCCTGTTTTTGCACTAAGCTGCATTTCACTGAAAAAAGGTCTTTCAACCAGGTTTACTAGCCTGAACTGCATGAATTTGGATCTTCTTCATGGCAAAGGAGTTTTTACCTGGAATTTCATTCATTAAAGGTGAAAAGTGGCTTATGTGAAAAATGAGCGTTTCAGAGCGAGAGCAGCCTGTTTTTGCACTAAGCTGCATTTCACTGAAAAAAGGTCTTTCAACCAGGTTTACTAGCCTGAACTGCATGAATTTGGATCTTCTTCATGGCAAAGGAGTTTTTACCTGGAATTTCATTCATTAAAGGTGAAAAGTGGCTTATGTGAAAAATGAGCGTTTCAGAGCGAGAGCAGCCTGTTTTTGCACTAAGCTGCATTTCACTGAAAAAAGGTCTTTCAAACAGGTTTACTAGCCTGAACTGCATGAATTTGGATCTTCTTCATGGCAAAGGAGTTTTTACCTGGAATTTCATTCATTAAAGGTGAAAAGTGGCTTATGTCAAAAATGAGCGTTTCAGAGCTATAGGAGGCTGTTTTAGCACTGTACAGTCGCCTAAGGCTGAAAAGTGGCTTATGTGAAAAATGAGCGTTTCAGAGCGAGAGCAGCCTGTTTTTGCACTAAGCTGCATTTCACTGAAAAAAGGTCTTTCAACCAGGTTTACTAGCCTGAACTGCATGAATTTGGATCTTCTTCATGGCAAAGGAGTTTTTACCTGGAATTTCATTCATTAAAGGTGAAAAGTGGCTCATGTGAAAAATGAGCGTTTCAGAGCGAGAGCAGCCTGTTTTTGCACTAAGCTGCATTTCACTGAAAAAAGGTCTTTCAAACAGGTTTACTAGCCTGAACTGTTTGAATTTGGATCTTCTTCATGGCAAAGGAGTTTTTACCTGGAATTTCATTCATTAAAGGTGAAAAGTGGCTTATGTCAAAAATGAGCGTTTCAGAGCGATTGGAGGCTGTTTTAGCATTGTACAGTCGCCTAAGGCTGAAAAGTGGCTTATGTCAAAAATGAGCGTTTCAGAGCGATTGGAGGCTGTTTTAGCGCTGAAAAGTCGCTTATGTGAAAAATGAGCGTTTCAGAGCGAGAGCAGCCTGTTTTTGCACTAAGCTGCATTTCACTGAAAAAAGGTCTTTCAAACAGGTTTACTAGCCTGAACTTGTTGAATTTGGATCTTCTTCATAGCAAAGGAGTTTTTACCTGGAATTTAATTCATTAAGGCTGAAAAGTGGGTTATGTCAAAAATGAGCGTTTCAGAGCGATAGGAGGCTGTTTTAGCACTGTACAGTCGCCTAAGGCTGAAAAGTGGCTTATGTGAAAAATGAGCGTTTCAGAGCGAGAGCAGCCTGTTTTTGCACTAAGCTGCATTTCACTGAAAAAAGGTCTTTCAACCAGGTTTACTAGCCTGAACTGCATGAATTTGGATCTTCTTCATGGCAAAGGAGTTTTTACCTGGAATTTCATTCATTAAAGGTGAAAAGTGGCTTATGTGAAAAATGAGCGTTTCAGAGCGAGAGCAGCCTGTTTTTGCACTAAGCTGCATTTCACTGAAAAAAGGTCTTTCAAACAGGTTTACTAGCCTGAACTTGTTGAATTTGGATCTTCTTCATGGCAAAGGAGTTTTTACCTGGAATTTCATTCATTAAAGGTGAAAAGTGGCTTATGTCAAAAATGAGCGTTTCAGAGCGATTGGAGGCTGTTTTAGCGCTGAAAAGTGGCTTATGTGAAAAATGAGCGTTTCAGAGCGAGAGCAGCCTGTTTTTGCACTAAGCTGCATTTCACTGAAAAAAGGTCTTTCAAACAGGTTTACTAGCCTGAACTGGTTGAATTTGGATCTTCTTCATGGCAAAGGAGTTTTTACCTGGAATTTCATTCATTAAAGGTGAAAAGTGGCTTATGTCAAAAATGAGCGTTTCAGAGCGATTGGAGGCTGTTTTAGCGCTGAAAAGTGGCTTATGTGAAAAATGAGCGTTTCAGAGCGAGAGCAGCCTGTTTTTGCACTAAGCTGCATTTCACTGAAAAAAGGTCTTTCAACCAGGTTTACTAGCCTGAACTGCATGAATTTGGATCTTCTTCATGGCAAAGGAGTTTTTACCTGGAATTTCATTCATTAAAGGTGAAAAGTGGCTTATGTGAAAAATGAGCGTTTCAGAGCGAGAGCAGCCTGTTTTTGCACTAAGCTGCATTTCACTGAAAAAAGGTCTTTCAAACAGGTTTACTAGCCTGAACTGCATGAATTTGGATCTTCTTCATGGCAAAGGAGTTTTTACCTGGAATTTCATTCATTAAAGGTGAAAAGTGGCTTATGTCAAAAATGAGCGTTTCAGAGCGATTGGAGGCTGTTTTAGCGCTGAAAAGTGGCTTATGTGAAAAATGAGCGTTTCAGAGCGAGAGCAGCCTGTTTTTGCACTAAGCTGCATTTCACTGAAAAAAGGTCTTTCAAACAGGTTTACTAGCCTGAACTGGTTGAATTTGGATCTTCTTCATGGCAAATGAGTTTTTACCTGGAATTTAATTCATTAAGGCTGAAAAGTGGGTTATGTCAAAAATGAGCGTTTCAGAGCGATAGGAGGCTGTTTTAGCACTGTACAGTCGCCTAAGGCTGAAAAGTGGCTTATGTGAAAAATGAGCGTTTCAGAGCGAGAGGAGGCTGTTTTAGCACTGTACAGTCGCCTAAGGCTGAAAAGTGGCTTATGTGAAAAATGAGCGTTTCAGAGCGAGAGCAGCCTGTTTTTGCACTAAGCTGCATTTCACTGAAAAAAGGTCTTTCAACCAGGTTTACTAGCCTGAACTGCATGAATTTGGATCTTCTTCATGGCAAAGGAGTTTTTACCTGGAATTTCATTCATTAAAGGTGAAAAGTGGCTTATGTCAAAAATGAGCGTTTCAGAGCGATTGGAGGCTGTTTTAGCGCTGAAAAGTGGCTTATGTGAAAAATGAGCGTTTCAGAGCGAGAGCAGCCTGTTTTTGCACTAAGCTGCATTTCACTGAAAAAAGGTCTTTCAAACAGGTTTACTAGCCTGAACTGGTTGAATTTGGATCTTCTTCATGGCAAAGGAGTTTTTACCTGGAATTTCATTCATTAAAGGTGAAAAGTGGGTTATGTCAAAAATGAGCGTTTCAGAGCGATTGGAGGCTGTTTTAGCGCTGAAAAGTGGCTTATGTGAAAAATGAGCGTTTCAGAGCGAGAGCAGCCTGTTTTTGCACTAAGCTGCATTTCACTGAAAAAAGGTCTTTCAACCAGGTTTACTAGCCTGAACTGCATGAATTTGGATCTTCTTCATGGCAAAGGAGTTTTTACCTGGAATTTCATTCATTAAAGGTGAAAAGTGGCTTATGTGAAAAATGAGCGTTTCAGAGCGAGAGCAGCCTGTTTTTGCACTAAGCTGCATTTCACTGAAAAAAGGTCTTTCAAACAGGTTTACTAGCCTGAACTGTTTGAATTTGGATCTTCTTCATGGCAAAGGAGTTTTTACCTGGAATTTCATTCATTAAAGGTGAAAAGTGGCTTATGTGAAAAATGAGCGTTTCAGAGCGAGAGGAGGCTGTTTTAGCACTGTACAGTCGCCTAAGGCTGAAAAGTGGCTTATGTGAAAAATGAGCGTTTCAGAGCGAGAGCAGCCTGTTTTTGCACTAAGCTGCATTTCACTGAAAAAAGGTCTTTCAAACAGGTTTACTAGCCTGAACTGGTTGAATTTGGATCTTCTTCATGGCAAAGGAGTTTTTACCTGGAATTTCATTCATTAAAGGTGAAAAGTGGCTTATGTCAAAAATGAGCGTTTCAGAGCGATTGGAGGCTGTTTTAGCGCTGAAAAGTGGCTTATGTGAAAAATGAGCGTTTCAGAGCGAGAGGAGGCTGTTTTAGCACTGTACAGTCGCCTAAGGCTGAAAAGTGGCTTATGTGAAAAATGAGCGTTTCAGAGCGAGAGCAGCCTGTTTTTGCACTAAGCTGCATTTCACTGAAAAAAGGTCTTTCAAACAGGTTTACTAGCCTGAACTTGTTGAATTTGGATCTTCTTCATGGCAAAGGAGTTTTTACCTGGATTTTCATTCATTAAAGGTGAAAAGTGGCTTATGTCAAAAATGAGCGTTTCAGAGCGATTGGAGGCTGTTTTAGCGCTGAAAAGTGGCTTATGTGAAAAATGAGCGTTTCAGAGCGAGAGCAGCCTGTTTTTGCACTAAGCTGCATTTCACTGAAAAAAGGTCTTTCAAACAGGTTTACTAGCCTGAACTGGTTGAATTTGGATCTTCTTCATGGCAAAGGAGTTTTTACCTGGAATTTCATTCATTAAAGGTGAAAAGTGGCTTATGTCAAAAATGAGCGTTTCAGAGCGATTGGAGGCTGTTTTAGCGCTGAAAAGTGGCTTATGTGAAAAATGAGCGTTTCAGAGCGAGAGCAGCCTGTTTTTGCACTAAGCTGCATTTCACTGAAAAAAGGTCTTTCAACCAGGTTTACTAGCCTGAACTGCATGAATTTGGATCTTCTTCATGGCAAAGGAGTTTTTACCTGGAATTTCATTCATTAAAGGTGAAAAGTGGCTTATGTGAAAAATGAGCGTTTCAGAGCGAGAGCAGCCTGTTTTTGCACTAAGCTGCATTTCACTGAAAAAAGGTCTTTCAAACAGGTTTACTAGCCTGAACTGCATGAATTTGGATCTTCTTCATGGCAAAGGAGTTTTTACCTGGAATTTCATTCATTAAAGGTGAAAAGTGGCTTATGTCAAAAATGAGCGTTTCAGAGCGATTGGAGGCTGTTTTAGCGCTGAAAAGTGGCTTATGTGAAAAATGAGCGTTTCAGAGCGAGAGGAGGCTGTTTTAGCACTGTACAGTCGCCTAAGGCTGAAAAGTGGCTTATGTGAAAAATGAGCGTTTCAGAGCGAGAGCAGCCTGTTTTTGCACTAAGCTGCATTTCACTGAAAAAAGGTCTTTCAACCAGGTTTACTAGCCTGAACTGCATGAATTTGGATCTTCTTCATGGCAAAGGAGTTTTTACCTGGAATTTCATTCATTAAAGGTGAAAAGTGGCTTATGTCAAAAATGAGCGTTTCAGAGCGAGAGCAGCCTGTTTTTGCACTAAGCTGCATTTCACTGAAAAAAGGTCTTTCAAACAGGTTTACTAGCCTGAACTGCATGAATTTGGATCTTCTTCATGGCAAAGGAGTTTTTACCTGGAATTTCATTCATTAAAGGTGAAAAGTGGCTTATGTCAAAAATGAGCGTTTCAGAGCGATTGGAGGCTGTTTTAGCGCTGAAAAGTGGCTTATGTGAAAAATGAGCGTTTCAGAGCGAGAGCAGCCTGTTTTTGCACTAAGCTGCATTTCACTGAAAAAAGGTCTTTCAACCAGGTTTACTAGCCTGAACTGCATGAATTTGGATCTTCTTCATGGCAAAGGAGTTTTTACCTGGAATTTCATTCATTAAAGGTGAAAAGTGGCTTATGTCAAAAATGAGCGTTTCAGAGCGATTGGAGGCTGTTTTAGCGCTGAAAAGTGGCTTATGTGAAAAATGAGCGTTTCAGAGCGAGAGCAGCCTGTTTTTGCACTAAGCTGCATTTCACTGAAAAAAGGTCTTTCAAACAGGTTTACTAGCCTGAACTGGTTGAATTTGGATCTTCTTCATGGCAAAGGAGTTTTTACCTGGAATTTCATTCATTAAAGGTGAAAAGTGGGTTATGTCAAAAATGAGCGTTTCAGAGCGATTGGAGGCTGTTTTAGCGCTGAAAAGTGGCTTATGTGAAAAATGAGCGTTTCAGAGCGAGAGCAGCCTGTTTTTGCACTAAGCTGCATTTCACTGAAAAAAGGTCTTTCAACCAGGTTTACTAGCCTGAACTGCATGAATTTGGATCTTCTTCATGGCAAAGGAGTTTTTACCTGGAATTTCATTCATTAAAGGTGAAAAGTGGCTTATGTGAAAAATGAGCGTTTCAGAGCGAGAGCAGCCTGTTTTTGCACTAAGCTGCATTTCACTGAAAAAAGGTCTTTCAACCAGGTTTACTAGCCTGAACTGCATGAATTTGGATCTTCTTCATGGCAAAGGAGTTTTTACCTGGAATTTCATTCATTAAAGGTGAAAAGTGGCTTATGTGAAAAATGAGCGTTTCAGAGCGAGAGCAGCCTGTTTTTGCACTAAGCTGCATTTCACTGAAAAAAGGTCTTTCAAACAGGTTTACTAGCCTGAACTGCATGAATTTGGATCTTCTTCATGGCAAAGGAGTTTTTACCTGGAATTTCATTCATTAAAGGTGAAAAGTGGCTTATGTCAAAAATGAGCGTTTCAGAGCTATAGGAGGCTGTTTTAGCACTGTACAGTCGCCTAAGGCTGAAAAGTGGCTTATGTGAAAAATGAGCGTTTCAGAGCGAGAGCAGCCTGTTTTTGCACTAAGCTGCATTTCACTGAAAAAAGGTCTTTCAACCAGGTTTACTAGCCTGAACTGCATGAATTTGGATCTTCTTCATGGCAAAGGAGTTTTTACCTGGAATTTCATTCATTAAAGGTGAAAAGTGGCTCATGTGAAAAATGAGCGTTTCAGAGCGAGAGCAGCCTGTTTTTGCACTAAGCTGCATTTCACTGAAAAAAGGTCTTTCAAACAGGTTTACTAGCCTGAACTGTTTGAATTTGGATCTTCTTCATGGCAAAGGAGTTTTTACCTGGAATTTCATTCATTAAAGGTGAAAAGTGGCTTATGTCAAAAATGAGCGTTTCAGAGCGATTGGAGGCTGTTTTAGCATTGTACAGTCGCCTAAGGCTGAAAAGTGGCTTATGTCAAAAATGAGCGTTTCAGAGCGATTGGAGGCTGTTTTAGCGCTGAAAAGTCGCTTATGTGAAAAATGAGCGTTTCAGAGCGAGAGCAGCCTGTTTTTGCACTAAGCTGCATTTCACTGAAAAAAGGTCTTTCAAACAGGTTTACTAGCCTGAACTTGTTGAATTTGGATCTTCTTCATAGCAAAGGAGTTTTTACCTGGAATTTAATTCATTAAGGCTGAAAAGTGGGTTATGTCAAAAATGAGCGTTTCAGAGCGATAGGAGGCTGTTTTAGCACTGTACAGTCGCCTAAGGCTGAAAAGTGGCTTATGTGAAAAATGAGCGTTTCAGAGCGAGAGCAGCCTGTTTTTGCACTAAGCTGCATTTCACTGAAAAAAGGTCTTTCAACCAGGTTTACTAGCCTGAACTGCATGAATTTGGATCTTCTTCATGGCAAATGAGTTTTTACCTGGAATTTAATTCATTAAGGCTGAAAAGTGGGTTATGTCAAAAATGAGCGTTTCAGAGCGATAGGAGGCTGTTTTAGCACTGTACAGTCGCCTAAGGCTGAAAAGTGGCTTATGTGAAAAATGAGCGTTTCAGAGCGAGAGGAGGCTGTTTTAGCACTGTACAGTCGCCTAAGGCTGAAAAGTGGCTTATGTGAAAAATGAGCGTTTCAGAGCGAGAGCAGCCTGTTTTTGCACTAAGCTGCATTTCACTGAAAAAAGGTCTTTCAAACAGGTTTACTAGCCTGAACTGGTTGAATTTGGATCTTCTTCATGGCAAAGGAGTTTTTACCTGGAATTTCATTCATTAAAGGTGAAAAGTGGCTTATGTCAAAAATGAGCGTTTCAGAGCGATTGGAGGCTGTTTTAGCGCTGAAAAGTGGCTTATGTGAAAAATGAGCGTTTCAGAGCGAGAGCAGCCTGTTTTTGCACTAAGCTGCATTTCACTGAAAAAAGGTCTTTCAACCAGGTTTACTAGCCTGAACTGCATGAATTTGGATCTTCTTCATGGCAAAGGAGTTTTTACCTGGAATTTCATTCATTAAAGGTGAAAAGTGGCTTATGTGAAAAATGAGCGTTTCAGAGCGAGAGCAGCCTGTTTTTGCACTAAGCTGCATTTCACTGAAAAAAGGTCTTTCAAACAGGTTTACTAGCCTGAACTGGTTGAATTTGGATCTTCTTCATGGCAAATGAGTTTTTACCTGGAATTTAATTCATTAAGGCTGAAAAGTGGGTTATGTCAAAAATGAGCGTTTCAGAGCGATAGGAGGCTGTTTTAGCACTGTACAGTCGCCTAAGGCTGAAAAGTGGCTTATGTGAAAAATGAGCGTTTCAGAGCGAGAGGAGGCTGTTTTAGCACTGTACAGTCGCCTAAGGCTGAAAAGTGGCTTATGTGAAAAATGAGCGTTTCAGAGCGAGAGCAGCCTGTTTTTGCACTAAGCTGCATTTCACTGAAAAAAGGTCTTTCAAACAGGTTTACTAGCCTGAACTTGTTGAATTTGGATCTTCTTCATGGCAAAGGAGTTTTTACCTGGAATTTCATTCATTAAAGGTGAAAAGTGGCTTATGTCAAAAATGAGCGTTTCAGAGCGATTGGAGGCTGTTTTAGCGCTGAAAAGTGGCTTATGTGAAAAATGAGCGTTTCAGAGCGAGAGCAGCCTGTTTTTGCACTAAGCTGCATTTCACTGAAAAAAGGTCTTTCAAACAGGTTTACTAGCCTGAACTGGTTGAATTTGGATCTTCTTCATGGCAAAGGAGTTTTTACCTGGAATTTCATTCATTAAAGGTGAAAAGTGGCTTATGTCAAAAATGAGCGTTTCAGAGCGATTGGAGGCTGTTTTAGCGCTGAAAAGTGGCTTATGTGAAAAATGAGCGTTTCAGAGCGAGAGCAGCCTGTTTTTGCACTAAGCTGCATTTCACTGAAAAAAGGTCTTTCAACCAGGTTTACTAGCCTGAACTGCATGAATTTGGATCTTCTTCATGGCAAAGGAGTTTTTACCTGGAATTTCATTCATTAAAGGTGAAAAGTGGCTTATGTGAAAAATGAGCGTTTCAGAGCGAGAGCAGCCTGTTTTTGCACTAAGCTGCATTTCACTGAAAAAAGGTCTTTCAAACAGGTTTACTAGCCTGAACTTGTTGAATTTGGATCTTCTTCATGGCAAAGGAGTTTTTACCTGGAATTTCATTCATTAAAGGTGAAAAGTGGCTTATGTCAAAAATGAGCGTTTCAGAGCGATTGGAGGCTGTTTTAGCGCTGAAAAGTGGCTTATGTGAAAAATGAGCGTTTCAGAGCGAGAGCAGCCTGTTTTTGCACTAAGCTGCATTTCACTGAAAAAAGGTCTTTCAAACAGGTTTACTAGCCTGAACTGGTTGAATTTGGATCTTCTTCATGGCAAATGAGTTTTTACCTGGAATTTAATTCATTAAGGCTGAAAAGTGGGTTATGTCAAAAATGAGCGTTTCAGAGCGATAGGAGGCTGTTTTAGCACTGTACAGTCGCCTAAGGCTGAAAAGTGGCTTATGTGAAAAATGAGCGTTTCAGAGCGAGAGCAGCCTGTTTTTGCACTAAGCTGCATTTCACTGAAAAAAGGTCTTTCAAACAGGTTTACTAGCCTGAACTGGTTGAATTTGGATCTTCTTCATGGCAAATGAGTTTTTACCTGGAATTTAATTCATTAAGGCTGAAAAGTGGGTTATGTCAAAAATGAGCGTTTCAGAGCGATAGGAGGCTGTTTTAGCACTGTACAGTCGCCTAAGGCTGAAAAGTGGCTTATGTGAAAAATGAGCGTTTCAGAGCGAGAGGAGGCTGTTTTAGCACTGTACAGTCGCCTAAGGCTGAAAAGTGGCTTATGTGAAAAATGAGCGTTTCAGAGCGAGAGCAGCCTGTTTTTGCACTAAGCTGCATTTCACTGAAAAAAGGTCTTTCAAACAGGTTTACTAGCCTGAACTTGTTGAATTTGGATCTTCTTCATGGCAAAGGAGTTTTTACCTGGAATTTCATTCATTAAAGGTGAAAAGTGGCTTATGTCAAAAATGAGCGTTTCAGAGCGATTGGAGGCTGTTTTAGCGCTGAAAAGTGGCTTATGTGAAAAATGAGCGTTTCAGAGCGAGAGCAGCCTGTTTTTGCACTAAGCTGCATTTCACTGAAAAAAGGTCTTTCAAACAGGTTTACTAGCCTGAACTGGTTGAATTTGGATCTTCTTCATGGCAAATGAGTTTTTACCTGGAATTTAATTCATTAAGGCTGAAAAGTGGGTTATGTCAAAAATGAGCGTTTCAGAGCGAGAGGAGGCTGTTTTAGCACTGTACAGTCGCCTAAGGCTGAAAAGTGGCTTATGTGAAAAATGAGCGTTTCAGAGCGAGAGCAGCCTGTTTTTGCACTAAGCTGCATTTCACTGAAAAAAGGTCTTTCAAACAGGTTTACTAGCCTGAACTTGTTGAATTTGGATCTTCTTCATGGCAAAGGAGTTTTTACCTGGAATTTCATTCATTAAAGGTGAAAAGTGGCTTATGTCAAAAATGAGCGTTTCAGAGCGATTGGAGGCTGTTTTAGCGCTGAAAAGTGGCTTATGTGAAAAATGAGCGTTTCAGAGCGAGAGCAGCCTGTTTTTGCACTAAGCTGCATTTCACTGAAAAAAGGTCTTTCAAACAGGTTTACTAGCCTGAACTGGTTGAATTTGGATCTTCTTCATGGCAAAGGAGTTTTTACCTGTAATTTCATTCATTAAAGGTGAAAAGTGGCTTATGTCAAAAATGAGCGTTTCAGAGCGATTGGAGGCTGTTTTAGCGCTGAAAAGTGGCTTATGTGAAAAATGAGCGTTTCAGAGCGAGAGCAGCCTGTTTTTGCACTAAGCTGCATTTCACTGAAAAAAGGTCTTTCAACCAGGTTTACTAGCCTGAACTGCATGAATTTGGATCTTCTTCATGGCAAAGGAGTTTTTACCTGGAATTTCATTCATTAAAGGTGAAAAGTGGCTTATGTGAAAAATGAGCGTTTCAGAGCGAGAGCAGCCTGTTTTTGCACTAAGCTGCATTTCACTGAAAAAAGGTCTTTCAAACAGGTTTACTAGCCTGAACTGCATGAATTTGGATCTTCTTCATGGCAAAGGAGTTTTTACCTGGAATTTCATTCATTAAAGGTGAAAAGTGGCTTATGTCAAAAATGAGCGTTTCAGAGCGATTGGAGGCTGTTTTAGCGCTGAAAAGTGGCTTATGTGAAAAATGAGCGTTTCAGAGCGAGAGCAGCCTGTTTTTGCACTAAGCTGCATTTCACTGAAAAAAGGTCTTTCAAACAGGTTTACTAGCCTGAACTGGTTGAATTTGGATCTTCTTCATGGCAAATGAGTTTTTACCTGGAATTTAATTCATTAAGGCTGAAAAGTGGCTTATGTGAAAAATGAGCGTTTCAGAGCGAGAGCAGCCTGTTTTTGCACTAAGCTGCATTTCACTGAAAAAAGGTCTTTCAAACAGGTTTACTAGCCTGAACTTGTTGAATTTGGATCTTCTTCATGGCAAAGGAGTTTTTACCTGGAATTTCATTCATTAAAGGTGAAAAGTGGCTTATGTGAAAAATGAGCGTTTCAGAGCGAGAGGAGGCTGTTTTAGCACTGTACAGTCGCCTAAGGCTGAAAAGTGGCTTATGTGAAAAATGAGCGTTTCAGAGCGATTGGAGGCTGTTTTAGCGCTGAAAAGTGGCTTATGTGAAAAATGAGCGTTTCAGAGCGAGAGCAGCCTGTTTTTGCACTAAGCTGCATTTCACTGAAAAAAGGTCTTTCAAACAGGTTTACTAGCCTGAACTGGTTGAATTTGGATCTTCTTCATGGCAAAGGAGTTTTTACCTGGAATTTCATTCATTAAAGGTGAAAAGTGGCTTATGTCAAAAATGAGCGTTTCAGAGCGATTGGAGGCTGTTTTAGCGCTGAAAAGTGGCTTATGTGAAAAATGAGCGTTTCAGAGCGAGAGCAGCCTGTTTTTGCACTAAGCTGCATTTCACTGAAAAAAGGTCTTTCAACCAGGTTTACTAGCCTGAACTGCATGAATTTGGATCTTCTTCATGGCAAAGGAGTTTTTACCTGGAATTTCATTCATTAAAGGTGAAAAGTGGCTTATGTCAAAAATGAGCGTTTCAGAGCGATTGGAGGCTGTTTTAGCGCTGAAAAGTGGCTTATGTGAAAAATGAGCGTTTCAGAGCGAGAGCAGCCTGTTTTTGCACTAAGCTGCATTTCACTGAAAAAAGGTCTTTCAAACAGGTTTACTAGCCTGAACTTGTTGAATTTGGATCTTCTTCATGGCAAAGGAGTTTTTACCTGGATTTTCATTCATTAAAGGTGAAAAGTGGCTTATGTCAAAAATGAGCGTTTCAGAGCGATTGGAGGCTGTTTTAGCGCTGAAAAGTGGCTTATGTGAAAAATGAGCGTTTCAGAGCGAGAGCAGCCTGTTTTTGCACTAAGCTGCATTTCACTGAAAAAAGGTCTTTCAAACAGGTTTACTAGCCTGAACTGGTTGAATTTGGATCTTCTTCATGGCAAAGGAGTTTTTACCTGGAATTTCATTCATTAAAGGTGAAAAGTGGCTTATGTCAAAAATGAGCGTTTCAGAGCGATTGGAGGCTGTTTTAGCGCTGAAAAGTGGCTTATGTGAAAAATGAGCGTTTCAGAGCGAGAGCAGCCTGTTTTTGCACTAAGCTGCATTTCACTGAAAAAAGGTCTTTCAACCAGGTTTACTAGCCTGAACTGCATGAATTTGGATCTTCTTCATGGCAAAGGAGTTTTTACCTGGAATTTCATTCATTAAAGGTGAAAAGTGGCTTATGTCAAAAATGAGCGTTTCAGAGCGATTGGAGGCTGTTTTAGCGCTGAAAAGTGGCTTATGTGAAAAATGAGCGTTTCAGAGCGAGAGCAGCCTGTTTTTGCACTAAGCTGCATTTCACTGAAAAAAGGTCTTTCAAACAGGTTTACTAGCCTGAACTGGTTGAATTTGGATCTTCTTCATGGCAAATGAGTTTTTACCTGGAATTTAATTCATTAAGGCTGAAAAGTGGGTTATGTCAAAAATGAGCGTTTCAGAGCGATAGGAGGCTGTTTTAGCACTGTACAGTCGCCTAAGGCTGAAAAGTGGCTTATGTGAAAAATGAGCGTTTCAGAGCGAGAGGAGGCTGTTTTAGCACTGTACAGTCGCCTAAGGCTGAAAAGTGGCTTATGTGAAAAATGAGCGTTTCAGAGCGAGAGCAGCCTGTTTTTGCACTAAGCTGCATTTCACTGAAAAAAGGTCTTTCAACCAGGTTTACTAGCCTGAACTGCATGAATTTGGATCTTCTTCATGGCAAAGGAGTTTTTACCTGGAATTTCATTCATTAAAGGTGAAAAGTGGCTTATGTGAAAAATGAGCGTTTCAGAGCGAGAGCAGCCTGTTTTTGCACTAAGCTGCATTTCACTGAAAAAAGGTCTTTCAAACAGGTTTACTAGCCTGAACTGGTTGAATTTGGATCTTCTTCATGGCAAATGAGTTTTTACCTGGAATTTAATTCATTAAGGCTGAAAAGTGGGTTATGTCAAAAATGAGCGTTTCAGAGCGATAGGAGGCTGTTTTAGCACTGTACAGTCGCCTAAGGCTGAAAAGTGGCTTATGTGAAAAATGAGCGTTTCAGAGCGAGAGCAGCCTGTTTTTGCACTAAGCTGCATTTCACTGAAAAAAGGTCTTTCAAACAGGTTTACTAGCCTGAACTGGTTGAATTTGGATCTTCTTCATGGCAAAGGAGTTTTTACCTGGAATTTAATTCATTAAGGCTGAAAAGTGGGTTATGTCAAAAATGAGCGTTTCAGAGCGATAGGAGGCTGTTTTAGCACTGTACAGTCGCCTAAGGCTGAAAAGTGGCTTATGTGAAAAATGAGCGTTTCAGAGCGAGAGGAGGCTGTTTTAGCACTGTACAGTCGCCTAAGGCTGAAAAGTGGCTTATGTGAAAAATGAGCGTTTCAGAGCGAGAGCAGCCTGTTTTTGCACTAAGCTGCATTTCACTGAAAAAAGGTCTTTCAAACAGGTTTACTAGCCTGAACTTGTTGAATTTGGATCTTCTTCATGGCAAAGGAGTTTTTACCTGGAATTTCATTCATTAAAGGTGAAAAGTGGCTTATGTCAAAAATGAGCGTTTCAGAGCGATTGGAGGCTGTTTTAGCGCTGAAAAGTGGCTTATGTGAAAAATGAGCGTTTCAGAGCGAGAGCAGCCTGTTTTTGCACTAAGCTGCATTTCACTGAAAAAAGGTCTTTCAAACAGGTTTACTAGCCTGAACTGGTTGAATTTGGATCTTCTTCATGGCAAAGGAGTTTTTACCTGGAATTTCATTCATTAAAGGTGAAAAGTGGCTTATGTCAAAAATGAGCGTTTCAGAGCGATTGGAGGCTGTTTTAGCGCTGAAAAGTGGCTTATGTGAAAAATGAGCGTTTCAGAGCGAGAGCAGCCTGTTTTTGCACTAAGCTGCATTTCACTGAAAAAAGGTCTTTCAAACAGGTTTACTAGCCTGAACTGGTTGAATTTGGATCTTCTTCATGGCAAATGAGTTTTTACCTGGAATTTAATTCATTAAGGCTGAAAAGTGGGTTATGTCAAAAATGAGCGTTTCAGAGCGATAGGAGGCTGTTTTAGCACTGTACAGTCGCCTAAGGCTGAAAAGTGGCTTATGTGAAAAATGAGCGTTTCAGAGCGAGAGGAGGCTGTTTTAGCACTGTACAGTCGCCTAAGGCTGAAAAGTGGCTTATGTGAAAAATGAGCGTTTCAGAGCGAGAGCAGCCTGTTTTTGCACTAAGCTGCATTTCACTGAAAAAAGGTCTTTCAACCAGGTTTACTAGCCTGAACTGCATGAATTTGGATCTTCTTCATGGCAAAGGAGTTTTTACCTGGAATTTCATTCATTAAAGGTGAAAAGTGGCTTATGTGAAAAATGAGCGTTTCAGAGCGAGAGCAGCCTGTTTTTGCACTAAGCTGCATTTCACTGAAAAAAGGTCTTTCAAACAGGTTTACTAGCCTGAACTGCATGAATTTGGATCTTCTTCATGGCAAAGGAGTTTTTACCTGGAATTTCATTCATTAAAGGTGAAAAGTGGCTTATGTCAAAAATGAGCGTTTCAGAGCGATTGGAGGCTGTTTTAGCGCTGAAAAGTGGCTTATGTGAAAAATGAGCGTTTCAGAGCGAGAGCAGCCTGTTTTTGCACTAAGCTGCATTTCACTGAAAAAAGGTCTTTCAAACAGGTTTACTAGCCTGAACTGGTTGAATTTGGATCTTCTTCATGGCAAATGAGTTTTTACCTGGAATTTAATTCATTAAGGCTGAAAAGTGGGTTATGTCAAAAATGAGCGTTTCAGAGCGATAGGAGGCTGTTTTAGCACTGTACAGTCGCCTAAGGCTGAAAAGTGGCTTATGTGAAAAATGAGCGTTTCAGAGCGAGAGGAGGCTGTTTTAGCACTGTACAGTCGCCTAAGGCTGAAAAGTGGCTTATGTGAAAAATGAGCGTTTCAGAGCGAGAGCAGCCTGTTTTTGCACTAAGCTGCATTTCACTGAAAAAAGGTCTTTCAACCAGGTTTACTAGCCTGAACTGCATGAATTTGGATCTTCTTCATGGCAAAGGAGTTTTTACCTGGAATTTCATTCATTAAAGGTGAAAAGTGGCTTATGTGAAAAATGAGCGTTTCAGAGCGAGAGCAGCCTGTTTTTGCACTAAGCTGCATTTCACTGAAAAAAGGTCTTTCAAACAGGTTTACTAGCCTGAACTGCATGAATTTGGATCTTCTTCATGGCAAAGGAGTTTTTACCTGGAATTTCATTCATTAAAGGTGAAAAGTGGCTTATGTCAAAAATGAGCGTTTCAGAGCGATTGGAGGCTGTTTTAGCGCTGAAAAGTGGCTTATGTGAAAAATGAGCGTTTCAGAGCGAGAGCAGCCTGTTTTTGCACTAAGCTGCATTTCACTGAAAAAAGGTCTTTCAAACAGGTTTACTAGCCTGAACTGGTTGAATTTGGATCTTCTTCATGGCAAATGAGTTTTTACCTGGAATTTAATTCATTAAGGCTGAAAAGTGGGTTATGTCAAAAATGAGCGTTTCAGAGCGATAGGAGGCTGTTTTAGCACTGTACAGTCGCCTAAGGCTGAAAAGTGGCTTATGTGAAAAATGAGCGTTTCAGAGCGAGAGGAGGCTGTTTTAGCACTGTACAGTCGCCTAAGGCTGAAAAGTGGCTTATGTGAAAAATGAGCGTTTCAGAGCGAGAGCAGCCTGTTTTTGCACTAAGCTGCATTTCACTGAAAAAAGGTCTTTCAAACAGGTTTACTAGCCTGAACTGGTTGAATTTGGATCTTCTTCATGGCAAAGGAGTTTTTACCTGGAATTTAATTCATTAAGGCTGAAAAGTGGGTTATGTCAAAAATGAGCGTTTCAGAGCGATAGGAGGCTGTTTTAGCACTGTACAGTCGCCTAAGGCTGAAAAGTGGCTTATGTGAAAAATGAGCGTTTCAGAGCGAGAGGAGGCTGTTTTAGCACTGTACAGTCGCCTAAGGCTGAAAAGTGGCTTATGTGAAAAATGAGCGTTTCAGAGCGAGAGCAGCCTGTTTTTGCACTAAGCTGCATTTCACTGAAAAAAGGTCTTTCAACCAGGTTTACTAGCCTGAACTGCATGAATTTGGATCTTCTTCATGGCAAAGGAGTTTTTACCTGGAATTTCATTCATTAAAGGTGAAAAGTGGCTTATGTCAAAAATGAGCGTTTCAGAGCGATTGGAGGCTGTTTTAGCGCTGAAAAGTGGCTTATGTGAAAAATGAGCGTTTCAGAGCGAGAGCAGCCTGTTTTTGCACTAAGCTGCATTTCACTGAAAAAAGGTCTTTCAAACAGGTTTACTAGCCTGAACTTGTTGAATTTGGATCTTCTTCATGGCAAAGGAGTTTTTACCTGGAATTTCATTCATTAAAGGTGAAAAGTGGCTTATGTCAAAAATGAGCGTTTCAGAGCGATTGGAGGCTGTTTTAGCGCTGAAAAGTGGCTTATGTGAAAAATGAGCGTTTCAGAGCGAGAGCAGCCTGTTTTTGCACTAAGCTGCATTTCACTGAAAAAAGGTCTTTCAAACAGGTTTACTAGCCTGAACTGGTTGAATTTGGATCTTCTTCATGGCAAATGAGTTTTTACCTGGAATTTAATTCATTAAGGCTGAAAAGTGGGTTATGTCAAAAATGAGCGTTTCAGAGCGATAGGAGGCTGTTTTAGCACTGTACAGTCGCCTAAGGCTGAAAAGTGGCTTATGTGAAAAATGAGCGTTTCAGAGCGAGAGCAGCCTGTTTTTGCACTAAGCTGCAAAAACTTGAAAAAAGGTCTTTCAAACAGGTTTACTAGCCTGAACTGGTTGAATTTGGATCTTCTTCATGGCAAATGAGTTTTTACCTGGAATTTAATTCATTAAGGCTGAAAAGTGGGTTATGTCAAAAATGAGCGTTTCAGAGCGATAGGAGGCTGTTTTAGCACTGTACAGTCGCCTAAGGCTGAAAAGTGGCTTATGTGAAAAATGAGCGTTTCAGAGCGAGAGCAGCCTGTTTTTGCACTAAGCTGCATTTCACTGAAAAAAGGTCTTTCAAACAGGTTTACTAGCCTGAACTTGTTGAATTTGGATCTTCTTCATGGCAAAGGAGTTTTTACCTGGAATTTCATTCATTAAAGGTGAAAAGTGGCTTATGTCAAAAATGAGCGTTTCAGAGCGATTGGAGGCTGTTTTAGCGCTGAAAAGTGGCTTATGTGAAAAATGAGCGTTTCAGAGCGAGAGGAGGCTGTTTTAGCACTGTACAGTCGCCTAAGGCTGAAAAGTGGCTTATGTGAAAAATGAGCGTTTCAGAGCGAGAGCAGCCTGTTTTTGCACTAAGCTGCATTTCACTGAAAAAAGGTCTTTCAAACAGGTTTACTAGCCTGAACTTGTTGAATTTGGATCTTCTTCATGGCAAAGGAGTTTTTACCTGGATTTTCATTCATTAAAGGTGAAAAGTGGCTTATGTCAAAAATGAGCGTTTCAGAGCGATTGGAGGCTGTTTTAGCGCTGAAAAGTGGCTTATGTGAAAAATGAGCGTTTCAGAGCGAGAGCAGCCTGTTTTTGCACTAAGCTGCATTTCACTGAAAAAAGGTCTTTCAAACAGGTTTACTAGCCTGAACTGGTTGAATTTGGATCTTCTTCATGGCAAAGGAGTTTTTACCTGGAATTTCATTCATTAAAGGTGAAAAGTGGCTTATGTCAAAAATGAGCGTTTCAGAGCGATTGGAGGCTGTTTTAGCGCTGAAAAGTGGCTTATGTGAAAAATGAGCGTTTCAGAGCGAGAGCAGCCTGTTTTTGCACTAAGCTGCATTTCACTGAAAAAGGTCTTTCAACCAGGTTTACTAGCCTGAACTGCATGAATTTGGATCTTCTTCATGGCAAAGGAGTTTTTACCTGGAATTTCATTCATTAAAGGTGAAAAGTGGCTTATGTCAAAAATGAGCGTTTCAGAGCGATTGGAGGCTGTTTTAGCGCTGAAAAGTGGCTTATGTGAAAAATGAGCGTTTCAGAGCGAGAGCAGCCTGTTTTTGCACTAAGCTGCATTTCACTGAAAAAAGGTCTTTCAAACAGGTTTACTAGCCTGAACTGGTTGAATTTGGATCTTCTTCATGGCAAATGAGTTTTTACCTGGAATTTAATTCATTAAGGCTGAAAAGTGGGTTATGTCAAAAATGAGCGTTTCAGAGCGATAGGAGGCTGTTTTAGCACTGTACAGTCGCCTAAGGCTGAAAAGTGGCTTATGTGAAAAATGAGCGTTTCAGAGCGAGAGCAGCCTGTTTTTGCACTAAGCTGCATTTCACTGAAAAAGGTCTTTCAAACAGGTTTACTAGCCTGAACTGGTTGAATTTGGATCTTCTTCATGGCAAAGGAGTTTTTACCTGGAATTTCATTCATTAAAGGTGAAAAGTGGGTTATGTCAAAAATGAGCGTTTCAGAGCGATTGGAGGCTGTTTTAGCGCTGAAAAGTGGCTTATGTGAAAAATGAGCGTTTCAGAGCGAGAGCAGCCTGTTTTTGCACTAAGCTGCATTTCACTGAAAAAAGGTCTTTCAACCAGGTTTACTAGCCTGAACTGCATGAATTTGGATCTTCTTCATGGCAAAGGAGTTTTTACCTGGAATTTCATTCATTAAAGGTGAAAAGTGGCTTATGTGAAAAATGAGCGTTTCAGAGCGAGAGCAGCCTGTTTTTGCACTAAGCTGCATTTCACTGAAAAAAGGTCTTTCAAACAGGTTTACTAGCCTGAACTGGTTGAATTTGGATCTTCTTCATAGCAAAGGAGTTTTTACCTGGAATTTAATTCATTAAGGCTGAAAAGTGGGTTATGTCAAAAATGAGCGTTTCAGAGCGATAGGAGGCTGTTTTAGCACTGTACAGTCGCCTAAGGCTGAAAAGTGGCTTATGTGAAAAATGAGCGTTTCAGAGCGAGAGCAGCCTGTTTTTGCACTAAGCTGCATTTCACTGAAAAAACGTCTTTCAACCAGGTTTACTAGCCTGAACTGCATGAATTTGGATCTTCTTCATGGCAAAGGAGTTTTTACCTGGAATTTCATTCATTAAAGGTGAAAAGTGGCTTATGTCAAAAATGAGCGTTTCAGAGCGATTGGAGGCTGTTTTAGCGCTGAAAAGTGGCTTATGTGAAAAATGAGCGTTTCAGAGCGAGAGCAGCCTGTTTTTGCACTAAGCTGCATTTCACTGAAAAAAGGTCTTTCAAACAGGTTTACTAGCCTGAACTGGTTGAATTTGGATCTTCTTCATAGCAAAGGAGTTTTTACCTGGAATTTAATTCATTAAGGCTGAAAAGTGGGTTATGTCAAAAATGAGCGTTTCAGAGCGATAGGAGGCTGTTTTAGCACTGTACAGTCGCCTAAGGCTGAAAAGTGGCTTATGTGAAAAATGAGCGTTTCAGAGCGAGAGCAGCCTGTTTTAGCACTGTACAGTCGCCTAAGGCTGAAAAGTGGCTTATGTGAAAAATGAGCGTTTCAGAGCGAGAGCAGCCTGTTTTTGCACTAAGCTGCATTTCACTGAAAAAAGGTCTTTCAAACAGGTTTACTAGCCTGAACTGCATGAATTTGGATCTTCTTCATGGCAAAGGAGTTTTTACCTGGAATTTAATTCGTTAAGGCTGAAAAGTGGGTTATGTCAAAAATGAGCGTTTCAGAGCGATAGGAGGCTGTTTTAGCACTGTACAGTCGCCTAAGGCTGAAAAGTGGCTTATGTGAAAAATGAGCGTTTCAGAGCGAGAGCAGCCTGTTTTTGCACTAAGCTGCATTTCACTGAAAAAAGGTCTTTCAACCAGGTTTACTAGCCTGAACTGCATGAATTTGGATCTTCTTCATGGCAAAGGAGTTTTTACCTGGAATTTCATTCATTAAAGGTGAAAAGTGGCTTATGTGAAAAATGAGCGTTTCAGAGCGAGAGCAGCCTGTTTTTGCACTAAGCTGCATTTCACTGAAAAAAGGTCTTTCAAACAGGTTTACTAGCCTGAACTGCATGAATTTGGATCTTCTTCATGGCAAAGGAGTTTTTACCTGGAATTTCATTCATTAAAGGTGAAAAGTGGCTTATGTCAAAAATGAGCGTTTCAGAGCGATTGGAGGCTGTTTTAGCGCTGAAAAGTGGCTTATGTGAAAAATGAGCGTTTCAGAGCGAGAGCAGCCTGTTTTTGCACTAAGCTGCATTTCACTGAAAAAAGGTCTTTCAAACAGGTTTACTAGCCTGAACTGGTTGAATTTGGATCTTCTTCATGGCAAATGAGTTTTTACCTGGAATTTAATTCATTAAGGCTGAAAAGTGGGTTATGTCAAAAATGAGCGTTTCAGAGCGATAGGAGGCTGTTTTAGCACTGTACAGTCGCCTAAGGCTGAAAAGTGGCTTATGTGAAAAATGAGCGTTTCAGAGCGAGAGGAGGCTGTTTTAGCACTGTACAGTCGTCTAAGGCTGAAAAGTGGCTTATGTGAAAAATGAGCGTTTCAGAGCGAGAGCAGCCTGTTTTTGCACTAAGCTGCATTTCACTGAAAAAAGGTCTTTCAAACAGGTTTACTAGCCTGAACTGGTTGAATTTGGATCTTCTTCATGGCAAAGGAGTTTTTACCTGGAATTTCATTCATTAAAGGTGAAAAGTGGCTTATGTCAAAAATGAGCGTTTCAGAGCGATTGGAGGCTGTTTTAGCACTGTACAGTCGCCTAAGGCTGAAAAGTGGCTTATGTCAAAAATGAGCGTTTCAGAGCGATTGGAGGCTGTTTTAGCGCTGAAAAGTCGCTTATGTGAAAAATGAGCGTTTCAGAGCGAGAGCAGCCTGTTTTTGCACTAAGCTGCATTTCACTGAAAAAAGGTCTTTCAAACAGGTTTACTAGCCTGAACTTGTTGAATTTGGATCTTCTTCATAGCAAAGGAGTTTTTACCTGGAATTTAATTCATTAAGGCTGAAAAGTGGGTTATGTCAAAAATGAGCGTTTCAGAGCGATAGGAGGCTGTTTTAGCACTGTACAGTCGCCTAAGGCTGAAAAGTGGCTTATGTGAAAAATGAGCGTTTCAGAGCGAGAGGAGGCTGTTTTAGCACTGTACAGTCGCCTAAGGCTGAAAAGTGGCTTATGTGAAAAATGAGCGTTTCAGAGCGAGAGCAGCCTGTTTTTGCACTAAGCTGCATTTCACTGAAAAAAGGTCTTTCAACCAGGTTTACTAGCCTGAACTGCATGAATTTGGATCTTCTTCATGGCAAAGGAGTTTTTACCTGGAATTTCATTCATTAAAGGTGAAAAGTGGCTTATGTCAAAAATGAGCGTTTCAGAGCGATTGGAGGCTGTTTTAGCGCTGAAAAGTGGCTTATGTGAAAAATGAGCGTTTCAGAGCGAGAGCAGCCTGTTTTTGCACTAAGCTGCATTTCACTGAAAAAAGGTCTTTCAAACAGGTTTACTAGCCTGAACTGGTTGAATTTGGATCTTCTTCATGGCAAATGAGTTTTTACCTGGAATTTAATTCATTAAGGCTGAAAAGTGGGTTATGTCAAAAATGAGCGTTTCAGAGCGATAGGAGGCTGTTTTAGCACTGTACAGTCGCCTAAGGCTGAAAAGTGGCTTATGTGAAAAATGAGCGTTTCAGAGCGAGAGCAGCCTGTTTTTGCACTAAGCTGCATTTCACTGAAAAAAGGTCTTTCAAACAGGTTTACTAGCCTGAACTGGTTGAATTTGGATCTTCTTCATGGCAAAGGAGTTTTTACCTGGAATTTCATTCATTAAAGGTGAAAAGTGGCTTATGTCAAAAATGAGCGTTTCAGAGCGATTGGAGGCTGTTTTAGCACTGTACAGTCGACTAAGGCTGAAAAGTGGCTTATGTGAAAAATGAGCGTTTCAGAGCGAGAGCAGCCTGTTTTTGCACTAAGCTGCATTTCACTGAAAAAAGGTCTTTCAAACAGGTTTACTAGCCTGAACTTGTTGAATTTGGATCTTCTTCATGGCAAAGGAGTTTTTACCTGGAATTTCATTCATTAAAGGTGAAAAGTGGCTTATGTCAAAAATGAGCGTTTCAGAGCGATTGGAGGCTGTTTTAGCGCTGAAAAGTGGCTTATGTGAAAAATGAGCGTTTCAGAGCGAGAGCAGCCTGTTTTTGCACTAAGCTGCATTTCACTGAAAAAAGGTCTTTCAAACAGGTTTACTAGCCTGAACTGGTTGAATTTGGATCTTCTTCATGGCAAATGAGTTTTTACCTGGAATTTCATTCATTAAGGCTGAAAAGTGGGTTATGTCAAAAATGAGCGTTTCAGAGCGATAGGAGGCTGTTTTAGCACTGTACAGTCGCCTAAGGCTGAAAAGTGGCTTATGTGAAAAATGAGCGTTTCAGAGCGAGAGCAGCCTGTTTTTGCACTAAGCTGCATTTCACTGAAAAAAGGTCTTTCAAACAGGTTTACTAGCCTGAACTGGTTGAATTTGGATCTTCTTCATGGCAAAGGAGTTTTTACCTGGAATTTCATTCATTAAAGGTGAAAAGTGGCTTATGTCAAAAATGAGCGTTTCAGAGCGATTGGAGGCTGTTTTAGCACTGTACAGTCGACTAAGGCTGAAAAGTGGCTTATGTGAAAAATGAGCGTTTCAGAGCGAGAGCAGCCTGTTTTTGCACTAAGCTGCATTTCACTGAAAAAAGGTCTTTCAAACAGGTTTACTAGCCTGAACTTGTTGAATTTGGATCTTCTTCATGGCAAAGGAGTTTTTACCTGGAATTTCATTCATTAAAGGTGAAAAGTGGCTTATGTCAAAAATGAGCGTTTCAGAGCGATTGGAGGCTGTTTTAGCGCTGAAAAGTGGCTTATGTGAAAAATGAGCGTTTCAGAGCGAGAGCAGCCTGTTTTTGCACTAAGCTGCATTTCACTGAAAAAAGGTCTTTCAAACAGGTTTACTAGCCTGAACTGGTTGAATTTGGATCTTCTTCATGGCAAAGGAGTTTTTACCTGGAATTTCATTCATTAAAGGTGAAAAGTGGCTTATGTCAAAAATGAGCGTTTCAGAGCGATAGGAGGCTGTTTTAGCACTGTACAGTCGCCTAAGGCTGAAAAGTGGCTTATGTGAAAAATGAGCGTTTCAGAGCGAGAGGAGGCTGTTTTAGCACTGTACAGTCGCCTAAGGCTGAAAAGTGGCTTATGTGAAAAATGAGCGTTTCAGAGCGAGAGCAGCCTGTTTTTGCACTAAGCTGCATTTCACTGAAAAAAGGTCTTTCAACCAGGTTTACTAGCCTGAACTGCATGAATTTGGATCTTCTTCATGGCAAAGGAGTTTTTACCTGGAATTTCATTCATTAAAGGTGAAAAGTGGCTTATGTCAAAAATGAGCGTTTCAGAGCGATTGGAGGCTGTTTTAGCGCTGAAAAGTGGCTTATGTGAAAAATGAGCGTTTCAGAGCGAGAGCAGCCTGTTTTTGCACTAAGCTGCATTTCACTGAAAAAAGGTCTTTCAAACAGGTTTACTAGCCTGAACTGGTTGAATTTGGATCTTCTTCATGGCAAATGAGTTTTTACCTGGAATTTAATTCATTAAGGCTGAAAAGTGGGTTATGTCAAAAATGAGCGTTTCAGAGCGATAGGAGGCTGTTTTAGCACTGTACAGTCGCCTAAGGCTGAAAAGTGGCTTATGTGAAAAATGAGCGTTTCAGAGCGAGAGCAGCCTGTTTTTGCACTAAGCTGCATTTCACTGAAAAAAGGTCTTTCAAACAGGTTTACTAGCCTGAACTGGTTGAATTTGGATCTTCTTCATGGCAAAGGAGTTTTTACCTGGAATTTCATTCATTAAAGGTGAAAAGTGGCTTATGTCAAAAATGAGCGTTTCAGAGCGATTGGAGGCTGTTTTAGCACTGTACAGTCGACTAAGGCTGAAAAGTGGCTTATGTGAAAAATGAGCGTTTCAGAGCGAGAGCAGCCTGTTTTTGCACTAAGCTGCATTTCACTGAAAAAAGGTCTTTCAAACAGGTTTACTAGCCTGAACTGGTTGAATTTGGATCTTCTTCATGGCAAAGGAGTTTTTACCTGGAATTTCATTCATTAAAGGTGAAAAGTGGCTTATGTCAAAAATGAGCGTTTCAGAGCGATTGGAGGCTGTTTTAGCGCTGAAAAGTGGCTTATGTGAAAAATGAGCGTTTCAGAGCGAGAGCAGCCTGTTTTTGCACTAAGCTGCATTTCACTGAAAAAAGGTCTTTCAAACAGGTTTACTAGCCTGAACTGGTTGAATTTGGATCTTCTTCATGGCAAAGGAGTTTTTACCTGGAATTTCATTCATTAAAGGTGAAAAGTGGCTTATGTCAAAAATGAGCGTTTCAGAGCGATTGGAGGCTGTTTTAGCGCTGAAAAGTGGCTTATGTGAAAAATGAGCGTTTCAGAGCGAGAGCAGCCTGTTTTTGCACTAAGCTGCATTTCACTGAAAAAAGGTCTTTCAAACAGGTTTACTAGCCTGAACTGGTTGAATTTGGATCTTCTTCATGGCAAATGAGTTTTTACCTGGAATTTAATTCATTAAGGCTGAAAAGTGGGTTATGTCAAAAATGAGCGTTTCAGAGCGATAGGAGGCTGTTTTAGCACTGTACAGTCGCCTAAGGCTGAAAAGTGGCTTATGTGAAAAATGAGCGTTTCAGAGCGAGAGCAGCCTGTTTTTGCACTAAGCTGCATTTCACTGAAAAAAGGTCTTTCAAACAGGTTTACTAGCCTGAACTGGTTGAATTTGGATCTTCTTCATGGCAAAGGAGTTTTTACCTGGAATTTCATTCATTAAAGGTGAAAAGTGGCTTATGTCAAAAATGAGCGTTTCAGAGCGATTGGAGGCTGTTTTAGCACTGTACAGTCGACTAAGGCTGAAAAGTGGCTTATGTGAAAAATGAGCGTTTCAGAGCGAGAGCAGCCTGTTTTTGCACTAAGCTGCATTTCACTGAAAAAAGGTCTTTCAAACAGGTTTACTAGCCTGAACTTGTTGAATTTGGATCTTCTTCATGGCAAAGGAGTTTTTACCTGGAATTTCATTCATTAAAGGTGAAAAGTGGCTTATGTCAAAAATGAGCGTTTCAGAGCGATTGGAGGCTGTTTTAGCGCTGAAAAGTGGCTTATGTGAAAAATGAGCGTTTCAGAGCGAGAGCAGCCTGTTTTTGCACTAAGCTGCATTTCACTGAAAAAAGGTCTTTCAAACAGGTTTACTAGCCTGAACTGGTTGAATTTGGATCTTCTTCATGGCAAAGGAGTTTTTACCTGGAATTTCATTCATTAAAGGTGAAAAGTGGCTTATGTCAAAAATGAGCGTTTCAGAGCGATTGGAGGCTGTTTTAGCGCTGAAAAGTGGCTTATGTGAAAAATGAGCGTTTCAGAGCGAGAGCAGCCTGTTTTTGCACTAAGCTGCATTTCACTGAAAAAAGGTCTTTCAAACAGGTTTACTAGCCTGAACTGGTTGAATTTGGATCTTCTTCATGGCAAAGGAGTTTTTACCTGGAATTTCATTCATTAAAGGTGAAAAGTGGCTTATGTCAAAAATGAGCGTTTCAGAGCGATTGGAGGCTGTTTTAGCACTGTACAGTCGCCTAAGGCTGAAAAGTGGCTTATGTCAAAAATGAGCGTTTCAGAGCGATTGGAGGCTGTTTTAGCGCTGAAAAGTGGCTTATGTGAAAAATGAGCGTTTCAGAGCGAGAGCAGCCTGTTTTTGCACTAAGCTGCATTTCACTGAAAAAAGGTCTTACAACCAGGTTTACTAGCCTGAACTGCATGAATTTGGATCTTCTTCATGGCAAAGGAGTTTTTACCTGGAATTTCATTCATTAAAGGTGAAAAGTGGCTTATGTGAAAAATGAGCGTTTCAGAGCGAGAGCAGCCTGTTTTTGCACTAAGCTGCATTTCACTGAAAAAAGGTCTTTCAAACAGGTTTACTAGCCTGAACTGGTTGAATTTGGATCTTCTTCATGGCAAAGGAGTTTTTACCTGGAATTTAATTCATTAAGGCTGAAAAGTGGGTTATGTCAAAAATGAGCGTTTCAGAGCGATAGGAGGCTGTTTTAGCACTGTACAGTCGCCTAAGGCTGAAAAGTGGCTTATGTGAAAAATGAGCGTTTCAGAGCGAGAGCAGCCTGTTTTTGCACTAAGCTGCATTTCACTGAAAAAAGGTCTTTCAAACAGGTTTACTAGCCTGAACTGGTTGAATTTGGATCTTCTTCATGGCAAAGGAGTTTTTACCTGGAATTTAATTCATTAAGGCTGAAAAGTGGGTTATGTCAAAAATGAGCGTTTCAGAGCGATAGGAGGCTGTTTTAGCACTGTACTGTCGACTACGGCTGAAAAGTGGCTTATGTGAAAAATGAGCGTTTCAGAGCGAGAGGAGGCTGTTTTAGCACTGTACAGTCGCCTAAGGCTGAAAAGTGGCTTATGTGAAAAATGAGCGTTTCAGAGCGAGAGCAGCCTGTTTTTGCACTAAGCTGCATTTCACTGAAAAAAGGTCTTTCAACCAGGTTTACTAGCCTGAACTGGTTGAATTTGGATCTTCTTCATGGCAAAGGAGTTTTTACCTGGAATTTCATTCATTAAAGGTGAAAAGTGGCTTATGTCAAAAATGAGCGTTCCAGAGCGATTGGAGGCTGTTTTAGCACTGTTCAGTCGCCTAAGGCTGAAAAGTGGCTTATGTCAAAAATGAGCGTTTCAGAGCGATTTGAGGCTGTTTTAGCGCTGAAAAGTGGCTTATGTGAAAAATGAGCGTTTCAGAGCGAGAGCAGCCTGTTTTTGCACTAAGCTGCATTTCACTGAAAAAAGGTCTTTCAACCAGGTTTACTAGCCTGAACTGCATGAATTTGGATCTTCTTCATGGCAAAGGAGTTTTTACCTGGAATTTCATTCATTAAAGGTGAAAAGTGGCTTATGTGAAAAATGAGCGTTTCAGAGCGAGAGCAGCCTGTTTTTGCACTAAGCTGCATTTCACTGAAAAAAGGTCTTTCAAACAGGTTTACTAGCCTGAACTGCATGAATTTGGATCTTCTTCATGGCAAAGGAGTTTTTACCTGGAATTTCATTCATTAAAGGTGAAAAGTGGCTTATGTCAAAAATGAGCGTTTCAGAGCGATTGGAGGCTGTTTTAGCGCTGAAAAGTGGCTTATGTGAAAAATGAGCGTTTCAGAGCGAGAGCAGCCTGTTTTTGCACTAAGCTGCATTTCACTGAAAAAAGGTCTTTCAAACAGGTTTACTAGCCTGAACTGGTTGAATTTGGATCTTCTTCATGGCAAATGAGTTTTTACCTGGAATTTCATTCATTAAAGGTGAAAAGTGGCTTATGTCAAAAATGAGCGTTTCAGAGCGATTGGAGGCTGTTTTAGCACTGTATAGTCGCCTAAGGCTGAAAAGTGGCTTATGTCAAAAATGAGCGTTTCAGAGCGATTGGAGGCTGTTTTAGCGCTGAAAAGTGGCTTATGTGAAAAATGAGCGTTTCAGAACGAGAGCAGCCTGTTTTTGCACTAAGCTGCATTTCACTGAAAAAAGGTCTTTCAAACAGGTTTACTAGCCTGAACTGCATGAATTTGGATCTTCTTCATGGCAAAGGAGTTTTTACCTGGAATTTCATTCATTAAAGGTGAAAAGTGGCTTATGTGAAAAATGAGCGTTTCAGAGCGAGAGCAGCCTGTTTTTGCACTAAGCTGCATTTCACTGAAAAAAGGTCTTTCAAACAGGTTTACTAGCCTGAACTGGTTGAATTTGGATCTTCTTCATAGCAAAGGAGTTTTTACCTGGAATTTAATTCATTAAGGCTGAAAAGTGGGTTATGTCAAAAATGAGCGTTTCAGAGCGATAGGAGGCTGTTTTAGCACTGTACAGTCGCCTAAGGCTGAAAAGTGGCTTATGTGAAAAATGAGCGTTTCAGAGCGAGAGGAGGCTGTTTTAGCACTGTACAGTCGCCTAAGGCTGAAAAGTGGCTTATGTGAAAAATGAGCGTTTCAGAGCGAGAGCAGCCTGTTTTTGCACTAAGCTGCATTTCACTGAAAAAAGGTCTTTCAACCAGGTTTACTAGCCTGAACTGCATGAATTTGGATCTTCTTCATGGCAAAGGAGTTTTTACCTGGAATTTCATTCATTAAAGGTGAAAAGTGGCTTATGTGAAAAATGAGCGTTTCAGAGCGAGAGCAGCCTGTTTTTGCACTAAGCTGCATTTCACTGAAAAAAGGTCTTTCAAACAGGTTTACTAGCCTGAACTGCATGAATTTGGATCTTCTTCATGGCAAAGGAGTTTTTACCTGGAATTTCATTCATTAAAGGTGAAAAGTGGCTTATGTCAAAAATGAGCGTTTCAGAGCGATTGGAGGCTGTTTTAGCGCTGAAAAGTGGCTTATGTGAAAAATGAGCGTTTCAGAGCGAGAGCAGCCTGTTTTTGCACTAAGCTGCATTTCACTGAAAAAAGGTCTTTCAAACAGGTTTACTAGCCTGAACTGGTTGAATTTGGATCTTCTTCATGGCAAATGAGTTTTTACCTGGAATTTAATTCATTAAGGCTGAAAAGTGGGTTATGTCAAAAATGAGCGTTTCAGAGCGATAGGAGGCTGTTTTAGCACTGTACAGTCGCCTAAGGCTGAAAAGTGGCTTATGTGAAAAATGAGCGTTTCAGAGCGAGAGGAGGCTGTTTTAGCACTGTACAGTCGTCTAAGGCTGAAAAGTGGCTTATGTGAAAAATGAGCGTTTCAGAGCGAGAGCAGCGTGTTTTTGCACTAAGCTGCATTTCACTGAAAAAAGGTCTTTCAAACAGGTTTACTAGCCTGAACTGGTTGAATTTGGATCTTCTTCATGGCAAAGGAGTTTTTACCTGGAATTTCATTCATTAAAGGTGAAAAGTGGCTTATGTCAAAAATGAGCGTTTCAGAGCGATTGGAGGCTGTTTTAGCACTGTACAGTCGCCTAAGGCTGAAAAGTGGCTTATGTCAAAAATGAGCGTTTCAGAGCGATTGGAGGCTGTTTTAGCGCTGAAAAGTGGCTTATGTGAAAAATGAGCGTTTCAGAACGAGAGCAGCCTGTTTTTGCACTAAGCTGCATTTCACTGAAAAAAGGTCTTTCAAACAGGTTTACTAGCCTGAACTGGTTGAATTTGGATCTTCTTCATGGCAAAGGAGTTTTTACCTGGAATTTCATTCATTAAAGGTGAAAAGTGGCTTATGTCAAAAATGAGCGTTTCAGAGCGATTGGAGGCTGTTTTAGCGCTGAAAAGTGGCTTATGTGAAAAATGAGCGTTTCAGAGCGAGAGCAGCCTGTTTTTGCACTAAGCTGCATTTCACTGAAAAAAGGTCTTTCAAACAGGTTTACTAGCCTGAACTGGTTGAATTTGGATCTTCTTCATGGCAAATGAGTTTTTACCTGGAATTTAATTCATTAAGACTGAAAAGTGGGTTATGTCAAAAATGAGCGTTTCAGAGCGATTGGAGGCTGTTTTAGCGCTGAAAAGTGGCTTATGTGAAAAATGAGCGTTTCAGAGCGAGAGCAGCGTGTTTTTGCACTAAGCTGCATTTCACTGAAAAAAGGTCTTTCAAACAGGTTTACTAGCCTGAACTGGTTGAATTTGGATCTTCTTCATGGCAAAGGAGTTTTTACCTGGAATTTCATTCATTAAAGGTGAAAAGTGGCTTATGTCAAAAATGAGCGTTTCAGAGCGATTGGAGGCTGTTTTAGCACTGTACAGTCGCCTAAGGCTGAAAAGTGGCTTATGTGAAAAATGAGCGTTTCAGAGCGAGAGCAGCCTGTTTTTGCACTAAGCTGCATTTCACTGAAAAAAGGTCTTTCAACCAGGTTTACTAGCCTGAACTGCATGAATTTGGATCTTCTTCATGGCAAAGGAGTTTTTACCTGGAATTTCATTCATTAAAGGTGAAAAGTGGCTTATGTGAAAAATGAGCGTTTCAGAGCGAGAGCAGCCTGTTTTTGCACTAAGCTGCATTTCACTGAAAAAAGGTCTTTCAAACAGGTTTACTAGCCTGAACTGGTTGAATTTGGATCTTCTTCATAGCAAAGGAGTTTTTACCTGGAATTTAATTCATTAAGGCTGAAAAGTGGGTTATGTCAAAAATGAGCGTTTCAGAGCGATAGGAGGCTGTTTTAGCACTGTACAGTCGCCTAAGGCTGAAAAGTGGCTTATGTGAAAAATGAGCGTTTCAGAGCGAGAGGAGGCTGTTTTAGCACTGTACAGTCGCCTAAGGCTGAAAAGTGGCTTATGTGAAAAATGAGCGTTTCAGAGCGAGAGCAGCCTGTTTTTGCACTAAGCTGCATTTCACTGAAAAAAGGTCTTTCAAACAGGTTTACTAGCCTGAACTGCATGAATTTGGATCTTCTTCATGGCAAAGGAGTTTTTACCTGGAATTTAATTCGTTAAGGCTGAAAAGTGGGTTATGTCAAAAATGAGCGTTTCAGAGCGATAGGAGGCTGTTTTAGCACTGTACAGTCGCCTAAGGCTGAAAAGTGGCTTATGTGAAAAATGAGCGTTTCAGAGCGAGAGCAGCCTGTTTTTGCACTAAGCTGCATTTCACTGAAAAAAGGTCTTTCAAACAGGTTTACTAGCCTGAACTGCATGAATTTGGATCTTCTTCATGGCAAAGGAGTTTTTACCTGGAATTTCATTCATTAAAGGTGAAAAGTGGCTTATGTCAAAAATGAGCGTTTCAGAGCGATTGGAGGCTGTTTTAGCGCTGAAAAGTGGCTTATGTGAAAAATGAGCGTTTCAGAGCGAGAGCAGCCTGTTTTTGCACTAAGCTGCATTTCACTGAAAAAAGGTCTTTCAAACAGGTTTACTAGCCTGAACTGGTTGAATTTGGATCTTCTTCATGGCAAATGAGTTTTTACCTGGAATTTAATTCATTAAGGCTGAAAAGTGGGTTATGTCAAAAATGAGCGTTTCAGAGCGATAGGAGGCTGTTTTAGCACTGTACAGTCGCCTAAGGCTGAAAAGTGGCTTATGTGAAAAATGAGCGTTTCAGAGCGAGAGGAGGCTGTTTTAGCACTGTACAGTCGTCTAAGGCTGAAAAGTGGCTTATGTGAAAAATGAGCGTTTCAGAGCGAGAGCAGCCTGTTTTTGCACTAAGCTGCATTTCACTGAAAAAAGGTCTTTCAAACAGGTTTACTAGCCTGAACTGGTTGAATTTGGATCTTCTTCATGGCAAAGGAGTTTTTACCTGGAATTTCATTCATTAAAGGTGAAAAGTGGCTTATGTCAAAAATGAGCGTTTCAGAGCGATTGGAGGCTGTTTTAGCACTGTACAGTCGCCTAAGGCTGAAAAGTGGCTTATGTCAAAAATGAGCGTTTCAGAGCGATTGGAGGCTGTTTTAGCGCTGAAAAGTGGCTTATGTGAAAAATGAGCGTTTCAGAGCGAGAGCAGCCTGTTTTTGCACTAAGCTGCATTTCACTGAAAAAAGGTCTTTCAAACAGGTTTACTAGCCTGAACTGGTTGAATTTGGATCTTCTTCATGGCAAAGGAGTTTTTACCTGGAATTTCATTCATTAAAGGTGAAAAGTGGCTTATGTCAAAAATGAGCGTTTCAGAGCGATTGGAGGCTGTTTTAGCACTGTACAGTCGACTACGGCTGAAAAGTGGCTTATGTGAAAAATGAGCGTTTCAGAGCGAGAGCAGCCTGTTTTTGCACTAAGCTGCATTTCACTGAAAAAAGGTCTTTCAAACAGGTTTACTAGCCTGAACTTGTTGAATTTGGATCTTCTTCATGGCAAAGGAGTTTTTACCTGGAATTTCATTCATTAAAGGTGAAAAGTGGCTTATGTCAAAAATGAGCGTTTCAGAGCGATTGGAGGCTGTTTTAGCGCTGAAAAGTGGCTTATGTGAAAAATGAGCGTTTCAGAGCGAGAGCAGCCTGTTTTTGCACTAAGCTGCATTTCACTGAAAAAAGGTCTTTCAAACAGGTTTACTAGCCTGAACTGGTTGAATTTGGATCTTCTTCATGGCAAAGGAGTTTTTACCTGGAATTTCATTCATTAAAGGTGAAAAGTGGCTTATGTCAAAAATGAGCGTTTCAGAGCGATTGGAGGCTGTTTTAGCACTGTACAGTCGCCTAAGGCTGAAAAGTGGCTTATGTCAAAAATGAGCGTTTCAGAGCGATTGGAGGCTGTTTTAGCGCTGAAAAGTGGCTTATGTGAAAAATGAGCGTTTCAGAGCGAGAGCAGCCTGTTTTTGCACTAAGCTGCATTTCACTGAAAAAAGGTCTTACAACCAGGTTTACTAGCCTGAACTGCATGAATTTGGATCTTCTTCATGGCAAAGGAGTTTTTACCTGGAATTTCATTCATTAAAGGTGAAAAGTCGCTTATGTGAAAAATGAGCGTTTCAGAGCGAGAGCAGCCTGTTTTTGCACTAAGCTGCATTTCACTGAAAAAAGGTCTTTCAAACAGGTTTACTAGCCTGAACTGGTTGAATTTGGATCTTCTTCATGGCAAAGGAGTTTTTACCTGGAATTTAATTCATTAAGGCTGAAAAGTGGGTTATGTCAAAAATGAGCGTTTCAGAGCGATAGGAGGCTGTTTTAGCACTGTACAGTCGCCTAAGGCTGAAAAGTGGCTTATGTGAAAAATGAGCGTTTCAGAGCGAGAGCAGCCTGTTTTTGCACTAAGCTGCATTTCACTGAAAAAAGGTCTTTCAAACAGGTTTACTAGCCTGAACTGGTTGAATTTGGATCTTCTTCATGGCAAAGGAGTTTTTACCTGGAATTTCATTCATTAAAGGTGAAAAGTGGCTTATGTCAAAAATGAGCGTTCCAGAGCGATTGGAGGCTGTTTTAGCACTGTTCAGTCGCCTAAGGCTGAAAAGTGGCTTATGTCAAAAATGAGCGTTTCAGAGCGATTTGAGGCTGTTTTAGCGCTGAAAAGTGGCTTATGTGAAAAATGAGCGTTTCAGAGCGAGAGCAGCCTGTTTTTGCACTAAGCTGCATTTCACTGAAAAAAGGTCTTTCAAACAGGTTTACTAGCCTGAACTGGTTGAATTTGGATCTTTTTCATGGCAAAGGACTTTTTACCTGGAATTTAATTCATTAAGGCTGAAAAGTGGGTTATGTCAAAAATGAGCGTTTCAGAGCGATAGGAGGCTGTTTTAGCACTGTACAGTCGACTACGGCTGAAAAGTGGCTTATGTGAAAAATGAGCGTTTCAGAGCGAGAGGAGGCTGTTTTAGCACTGTACAGTCGCCTAAGGCTGAAAAGTGGCTTATGTGAAAAATGAGCGTTTCAGAGCGAGAGCAGCCTGTTTTTGCACTAAGCTGCATTTCACTGAAAAAAGGTCTTTCAAACAGGTTTACTAGCCTGAACTGGTTGAATTTGGATCTTCTTCATGGCAAAGGAGTTTTTACCTGGAATTTCATTCATTAAAGGTGAAAAGTGGCTTATGTCAAAAATGAGCGTTCCAGAGCGATTGGAGGCTGTTTTAGCACTGTTCAGTCGCCTAAGGCTGAAAAGTGGCTTATGTGAAAAATGAGCGTTTCAGAGCGATTTGAGGCTGTTTTAGCGCTGAAAAGTGGCTTATGTGAAAAATGAGCGTTTCAGAGCGAGAGCAGCCTGTTTTTGCACTAAGCTGCATTTCACTGAAAAAAGGTCTTTCAACCAGGTTTACTAGCCTGAACTCCATGAATTTGGATCTTCTTCATGGCAAAGGAGTTTTTACCTGGAATTTCATTCATTAAAGGTGAAAAGTGGCTTATGTCAAAAATGAGCGTTTCAGAGCGATTGGAGGCTGTTTTAGCGCTGAAAAGTGGCTTATGTGAAAAATGAGCGTTTCAGAGCGAGAGCAGCCTGTTTTTGCACTAAGCTGCATTTCACTGAAAAAAGGTCTTTCAAACAGGTTTACTAGCCTGAACTTGTTGAATTTGGATCTTCTTCATGGCAAAGGAGTTTTTACCTGGAATTTCATTCATTAAAGGTGAAAAGTGGCTTATGTCAAAAATGAGCGTTTCAGAGCGATTGGAGGCTGTTTTAGCGCTGAAAAGTGGCTTATGTGAAAAATGAGCGTTTCAGAGCGAGAGCAGCCTGTTTTTGCACTAAGCTGCATTTCACTGAAAAAAGGTCTTTCAAACAGGTTTACTAGCCTGAACTGGTTGAATTTGGATCTTCTTCATGGCAAAGGAGTTTTTACCTGGAATTTCATTCATTAAAGGTGAAAAGTGGCTTATGTCAAAAATGAGCGTTTCAGAGCGATTGGAGGCTGTTTTAGCACTGTACAGTCGCCTAAGGCTGAAAAGTGGCTTATGTCAAAAATGAGCGTTTCAGAGCGATTGGAGGCTGTTTTAGCGCTGAAAAGTGGCTTATGTGAAAAATGAGCGTTTCAGAGCGATTGGAGGCTGTTTTAGCGCTGAAAAGTGGCTTATGTGAAAAATGAGCGTTTCAGAGCGAGAGCAGCCTGTTTTTGCACTAAGCTGCATTTCACTGAAAAAAGGTCTTTCAACCAGGTTTACTAGCCTGAACTGCATGAATTTGGATCTTCTTCATGGCAAAGGAGTTTTTACCTGGAATTTCATTCATTAAAGGTGAAAAGTGGCTTATGTGAAAAATGAGCGTTTCAGAGCGAGAGCAGCCTGTTTTTGCACTAAGCTGCATTTCACTGAAAAAAGGTCTTTCAAACAGGTTTACTAGCCTGAACTGCATGAATTTGGATCTTCTTCATGGCAAAGGAGTTTTTACCTGGAATTTCATTCATTAAAGGTGAAAAGTGGCTTATGTCAAAAATGAGCGTTTCAGAGCGATTGGAGGCTGTTTTAGCACTGTACAGTCGCCTAAGGCTGAAAAGTGGCTTATGTGAAAAATGAGCGTTTCAGAGCGAGAGCAGCCTGTTTTTGCACTAAGCTGCATTTCACTGAAAAAAGGTCTTTCAAACAGGTTTACTAGCCTGAACTGGTTGAATTTGGATCTTCTTCATGGCAAAGGAGTTTTTACTTGGAATTTAATTCATTAAGGCTGAAAAGTGGGTTATGTCAAAAATGAGCGTTTCAGAGCGATAGGAGGCTGTTTTAGCACTGTACAGTCGCCTAAGGCTGAAAAGTGGCTTATGTGAAAAATGAGCGTTTCAGAGCGAGAGCAGCCTGTTTTTGCACTAAGCTGCATTTCACTGAAAAAAGGTCTTTCAACCAGGTTTACTAGCCTGAACTCCATGAATTTGGATCTTCTTCATGGCAAAGGAGTTTTTACCTGGAATTTCATTCATTAAAGGTGAAAAGTGGCTTATGTCAAAAATGAGCGTTTCAGAGCGATTGGAGGCTGTTTTAGCGCTGAAAAGTGGCTTATGTGAAAAATGAGCGTTTCAGAGCGAGAGCAGCCTGTTTTTGCACTAAGCTGCATTTCACTGAAAAAAGGTCTTTCAAACAGGTTTACTAGCCTGAACTGGTTGAATTTGGATCTTCTTCATGGCAAAGGAGTTTTTACCTGGAATTTCATTCATTAAAGGTGAAAAGTGGCTTATGTGAAAAATGAGCGTTTCAGAGCGAGAGCAGCCTGTTTTTGCACTAAGCTGCATTTCACTGAAAAAAGGTCTTTCAAACAGGTTTACTAGCCTGAACTGCATGAATTTGGATCTTCTTCATGGCAAAGGAGTTTTTACCTGGAATTTCATTCATTAAAGGTGAAAAGTGGCTTATGTCAAAAATGAGCGTTTCAGAGCGATTGGAGGCTGTTTTAGCACTGTACAGTCGCCTAAGGCTGAAAAGTGGCTTATGTCAAAAATGAGCGTTTCAGAGCGATTGGAGGCTGTTTTAGCGCTGAAAAGTCGCTTATGTGAAAAATGAGCGTTTCAGAGCGATTGGAGGCTGTTTTAGCACTGTACAGTCGCCTAAGGCTGAAAAGTGGCTTATGTGAAAAATGAGCGTTTCAGAGCGAGAGCAGCCTGTTTTTGCACTAAGCTGCATTTCACTGAAAAAAGGTCTTTCAACCAGGTTTACTAGCCTGAACTGCATGAATTTGGATCTTCTTCATGGCAAAGGAGTTTTTACCTGGAATTTAATTCATTAAGGCTGAAAAGTGGGTTATGTCAAAAATGAGCGTTTCAGAGCGATAGGAGGCTGTTTTAGCACTGTACAGTCGCCTAAGGCTGAAAAGTGGCTTATGTGAAAAATGAGCGTTTCAGAGCGAGAGCAGCCTGTT
>NW_028175126.1:0-58935 GCF_965226575.1 Pagrus pagrus
AAGACCTTTTTTCAGTGAAATGCAGCTTAGTGCAAAAACAGGCTGCTCTCGCTCTGAACGCTCATTTTTCACATAATCCACTTTTCAGCCTTAGGCGACTGTACAGTGCTAAAACAGCCTCCTCTCGCTCTGAAACGCTCATTTTTCACATAAGCCACTTTTCAGCCTTAGGCGACTGTACAGTGCTAAAACAGCCTCCTATCGCTCTGAAACGCTCATTTTTGACATAAGCCACTTTTCAGCCTTAATGAATTAAATTCCAGGTAAAAACTCCTTTGCCATGAAGAAGATCCAAATTCAACAAGTTCAGGCTAGTAAACCTGTTTGAAAGACCTTTTTTCAGTGAAATGCAGCTTAGTGCAAAAACAGGCTGCTCTCGCTCTGAAACGCTCATTTTTCACATAAGCCACTTTTCAGCGCTAAAACAGCCTCCAATCGCTCTGAAACGCTCATTTTTCACATAAGCCACTTTTCAGCCTTAGGCGACTGTACAGTGCTAAAACAGCCTCCAATCGCTCTGAAACGCTCATTTTTGACATAAGCCACTTTTCACCTTTAATGAATGAAATTCCAGGTAAAAACTCCTTTGCCATGAAGAAGATCCAAATTCATGCAGTTCAGGCTAGTAAACCTGGTTGAAAGACCTTTTTTCAGTGAAATGCAGCTTAGTGCAAAAACAGGCTGCTCTCGCTCTGAAACGCTAATTTTTCACATAAGCCACTTTTCAGCGCTAAAACAGCCTCCAATCGCTCTGAAACGCTCATTTTTGACATAAGCCACTTTTCACCTTTAATGAATGAAATTCCAGGTAAAAACTCCTTTGCCATGAAGAAGATCCAAATTCATGCAGTTCAGGCTAGTAAACCTGGTTGAAAGACCTTTTTTCAGTGAAATGCAGCTTAGTGCAAAAACAGGCTGCTCTCGCTCTGAAACGCTCATTTTTCACATAAGCCACTTTTCAGCGCTAAAACAGCCTCCAATCGCTCTGAAACGCTCATTTTTGACATAAGCCACTTTTCACCTTTAATGAATGAAATTCCAGGTAAAAACTCCTTTGCCATGAAGAAGATCCAAATTCAACCAGTTCAGGCTAGTAAACCTGTTTGAAAGACCTTTTTTCAGTGAAATGCAGCTTAGTGCAAAAACAGGCTGCTCTCGCTCTGAAACGCTCATTTTTCACATAAGCCACTTTTCAGCGCTAAAACAGCCTCCAATCGCTCTGAAACGCTCATTTTTGACATGAGCCACTTTTCACCTTTAATGAATGAAATTCCAGGTAAAAACTCCTTTGCCATGAAGAAGATCCAAATTCATGCAGTTCAGGCTAGTAAACCTGGTTGAAAGACCTTTTTTCAGTGAAATGCAGCTTAGTGCAAAAACAGGCTGCTCTCGCTCTGAAACGCTCATTTTTCACATAAGCCACTTTTCAGCGCTAAAACAGCCTCCAATCGCTCTGAAACGCTCATTTTTGACATAAGCCACTTTTCACCTTTAATGAATGAAATTCCAGGTAAAAACTCCTTTGCCATGAAGAAGATCCAAATTCAACCAGTTCAGGCTAGTAAACCTGTTTGAAAGACCTTTTTTCAGTGAAATGCAGCTTAGTGCAAAAACAGGCTGCTCTCGCTCTGAAACGCTCATTTTTCACATAAGCCACTTTTCAGACTTAGGCGACTGTACAGTGCTAAAACAGCCTCCTCTCGCTCTGAAACGCTCATTTTTCACATAAGCCACTTTTCAGCCTTAATGAATGAAATTCCAGGTAAAAACTCCTTTGCCATGAAGAAGATCCAAATTCATGCAGTTCAGGCTAGTAAACCTGGTTGAAAGACCTTTTTTCAGTGAAATGCAGCTTAGTGCAAAAACAGGCTGCTCTCGCTCTGAAACGCTCATTTTTCACATAAGCCACTTTTCAGCGCTAAAACAGCCTCCAATCGCTCTGACACGCTCATTTTTGACATAAGCCACTTTTCACCTTTAATGAATGAAATTCCAGGTAAAAACTCCTTTGCCATGAAGAAGATCCAAATTCATGCAGTTCAGGCTAGTAAACCTGGTTGAAAGACCTTTTTTCAGTGAAATGCAGCTTAGTGCAAAAACAGGCTGCTCTCGCTCTGAAACGCTCATTTTTCACATAAGCCACTTTTCAGCGCTAAAACAGCCTCCAATCGCTCTGAAACGCTCATTTTTCACATAAGCCACTTTTCACCTTTAATGAATGAAATTCCAGGTAAAAACTCCTTTGCCATGAAGAAGATCCAAATTCATGCAGTTCAGGCTAGTAAACCTGGTTGAAAGACCTTTTTTCAGTGAAATGCAGCTTAGTGCAAAAACAGGCTGCTCTCGCTCTGAAACGCTCATTTTTCACATAAGCCACTTTTCACCTTTAATGAATGAAATTCCAGGTAAAAACTCCTTTGCCATGAAGAAGATCCAAATTCATGCAGTTCAGGCTAGTAAACCTGGTTGAAAGACCTTTTTTCAGTGAAATGCAGCTTAGTGCAAAAACAGGCTGCTCTCGCTCTGAAACGCTCATTTTTCACATAAGCCACTTTTCAGCGCTAAAACAGCCTCCAATCGCTCTGAAACGCTCATTTTTCACATAATCCACTTTTCAGCCTTAGGCGACTGTACAGTGCTAAAACAGCCTCCAATCGCTCTGAAACGCTCATTTTTGACATAAGCCACTTTTCACCTTTAATGAATGAAATTCCAGGTAAAAACTCCTTTGCCATGAAGAAGATCCAAATTCATGCAGTTCAGGCTAGTAAACCTGGTTGAAAGACCTTTTTTCAGTGAAATGCAGCTTAGTGCAAAAACAGGCTGCTCTCGCTCTGAAACGCTCATTTTTCACATAAGCCACTTTTCAGCGCTAAAACAGCCTCCAATCGCTCTGAAACGCTCATTTTTCACATAAGCCACTTTTCACCTTTAATGAATGAAATTCCAGGTAAAAACTCCTTTGCCATGAAGAAGATCCAAATTCAACCAGTTCAGGCTAGTAAACCTGTTTGAAAGACCTTTTTTCAGTGAAATGCAGCTTAGTGCAAAAACAGGCTGCTCTCGCTCTGAAACGCTCATTTTTCACATAAGCCACTTTTCAGCGCTAAAACAGCCTCCAATCGCTCTGAAACGCTCATTTTTGACATGAGCCACTTTTCACCTTTAATGAATGAAATTCCAGGTAAAAACTCCTTTGCCATGAAGAAGATCCAAATTCATGCAGTTCAGGCTAGTAAACCTGGTTGAAAGACCTTTTTTCAGTGAAATGCAGCTTAGTGCAAAAACAGGCTGCTCTCGCTCTGAAACGCTCATTTTTCACATAAGCCACTTTTCAGCGCTAAAACAGCCTCCAATCGCTCTGAAACGCTCATTTTTGACATAAGCCACTTTTCACCTTTAATGAATGAAATTCCAGGTAAAAACTCCTTTGCCATGAAGAAGATCCAAATTCAACCAGTTCAGGCTAGTAAACCTGTTTGAAAGACCTTTTTTCAGTGAAATGCAGCTTAGTGCAAAAACAGGCTGCTCTCGCTCTGAAACGCTCATTTTTCACATAAGCCACTTTTCAGCCTTAGGCGACTGTACAGTGCTAAAACAGCCTCCTCTCGCTCTGAAACGCTCATTTTTCACATAAGCCACTTTTCAGCCTTAATGAATGAAATTCCAGGTAAAAACTCCTTTGCCATGAAGAAGATCCAAATTCATGCAGTTCAGGCTAGTAAACCTGGTTGAAAGACCTTTTTTCAGTGAAATGCAGCTTAGTGCAAAAACAGGCTGCTCTCGCTCTGAAACGCTCATTTTTCACATAAGCCACTTTTCAGCGCTAAAACAGCCTCCAATCGCTCTGAAACGCTCATTTTTGACATAAGCCACTTTTCACCTTTAATGAATGAAATTCCAGGTAAAAACTCCTTTGCCATGAAGAAGATCCAAATTCATGCAGTTCAGGCTAGTAAACCTGGTTGAAAGACCTTTTTTCAGTGAAATGCAGCTTAGTGCAAAAACAGGCTGCTCTCGCTCTGAAACGCTCATTTTTCACATAAGCCACTTTTCACCTTTAATGAATGAAATTCCAGGTAAAAACTCCTTTGCCATGAAGAAGATCCAAATTCATGCAGTTCAGGCTAGTAAACCTGGTTGAAAGACCTTTTTTCAGTGAAATGCAGCTTAGTGCAAAAACAGGCTGCTCTCGCTCTGAAACGCTCATTTTTCACATAAGCCACTTTTCAGCGCTAAAACAGCCTCCAATCGCTCTGAAACGCTCATTTTTCACATAATCCACTTTTCAGCCTTAGGCGACTGTACAGTGCTAAAACAGCCTCCAATCGCTCTGAAACGCTCATTTTTGACATAAGCCACTTTTCACCTTTAATGAATGAAATTCCAGGTAAAAACTCCTTTGCCATGAAGAAGATCCAAATTCATGCAGTTCAGGCTAGTAAACCTGGTTGAAAGACCTTTTTTCAGTGAAATGCAGCTTAGTGCAAAAACAGGCTGCTCTCGCTCTGAAACGCTCATTTTTCACATAAGCCACTTTTCAGCGCTAAAACAGCCTCCAATCGCTCTGAAACGCTCATTTTTCACATAAGCCACTTTTCACCTTTAATGAATGAAATTCCAGGTAAAAACTCCTTTGCCATGAAGAAGATCCAAATTCAACCAGTTCAGGCTAGTAAACCTGTTTGAAAGACCTTTTTTCAGTGAAATGCAGCTTAGTGCAAAAACAGGCTGCTCTCGCTCTGAAACGCTCATTTTTCACATAAGCCACTTTTCAGCGCTAAAACAGCCTCCAATCGCTCTGAAACGCTCATTTTTGACATGAGCCACTTTTCACCTTTAATGAATGAAATTCCAGGTAAAAACTCCTTTGCCATGAAGAAGATCCAAATTCATGCAGTTCAGGCTAGTAAACCTGGTTGAAAGACCTTTTTTCAGTGAAATGCAGCTTAGTGCAAAAACAGGCTGCTCTCGCTCTGAAACGCTCATTTTTCACATAAGCCACTTTTCAGCGCTAAAACAGCCTCCAATCGCTCTGAAACGCTCATTTTTGACATAAGCCACTTTTCACCTTTAATGAATGAAATTCCAGGTAAAAACTCCTTTGCCATGAAGAAGATCCAAATTCAACCAGTTCAGGCTAGTAAACCTGTTTGAAAGACCTTTTTTCAGTGAAATGCAGCTTAGTGCAAAAACAGGCTGCTCTCGCTCTGAAACGCTCATTTTTCACATAAGCCACTTTTCAGCCTTAGGCGACTGTACAGTGCTAAAACAGCCTCCTCTCGCTCTGAAACGCTCATTTTTCACATAAGCCACTTTTCAGCCTTAATGAATGAAATTCCAGGTAAAAACTCCTTTGCCATGAAGAAGATCCAAATTCATGCAGTTCAGGCTAGTAAACCTGGTTGAAAGACCTTTTTTCAGTGAAATGCAGCTTAGTGCAAAAACAGGCTGCTCTCGCTCTGAAACGCTCATTTTTCACATAAGCCACTTTTCAGCGCTAAAACAGCCTCCAATCGCTCTGAAACGCTCATTTTTGACATAAGCCACTTTTCACCTTTAATGAATGAAATTCCAGGTAAAAACTCCTTTGCCATGAAGAAGATCCAAATTCATGCAGTTCAGGCTAGTAAACCTGGTTGAAAGACCTTTTTTCAGTGAAATGCAGCTTAGTGCAAAAACAGGCTGCTCTCGCTCTGAAACGCTCATTTTTCACATAAGCCACTTTTCAGCGCTAAAACAGCCTCCAATCGCTCTGAAACGCTCATTTTTGACATAAGCCACTTTTCACCTTTAATGAATGAAATTCCAGGTAAAAACTCCTTTGCCATGAAGAAGATCCAAATTCATGCAGTTCAGGCTAGTAAACCTGGTTGAAAGACCTTTTTTCAGTGAAATGCAGCTTAGTGCAAAAACAGGCTGCTCTCGCTCTGAAACGCTCATTTTTCACATAAGCCACTTTTCAGCGCTAAAACAGCCTCCAATCGCTCTGAAACGCTCATTTTTCACATAAGCCACTTTTCAGCCTTAGGCGACTGTACAGTGCTAAAACAGCCTCCAATCGCTCTGAAACGCTCATTTTTGACATAAGCCACTTTTCACCTTTAATGAATGAAATTCCAGGTAAAAACTCCTTTGCCATGAAGAAGATCCAAATTCATGCAGTTCAGGCTAGTAAACCTGGTTGAAAGACCTTTTTTCAGTGAAATGCAGCTTAGTGCAAAAACAGGCTGCTCTCGCTCTGAAACGCTCATTTTTCACATAAGCCACTTTTCAGCGCTAAAACAGCCTCCAATCGCTCTGAAACGCTCATTTTTGACATAAGCCACTTTTCACCTTTAATGAATGAAATTCCAGGTAAAAACTCCTTTGCCATGAAGAAGATCCAAATTCAACCAGTTCAGGCTAGTAAACCTGTTTGAAAGACCTTTTTTCAGTGAAATGCAGCTTAGTGCAAAAACAGGCTGCTCTCGCTCTGAAACGCTCATTTTTCACATAAGCCACTTTTCAGCGCTAAAACAGCCTCCAATCGCTCTGAAACGCTCATTTTTGACATGAGCCACTTTTCACCTTTAATGAATGAAATTCCAGGTAAAAACTCCTTTGCCATGAAGAAGATCCAAATTCATGCAGTTCAGGCTAGTAAACCTGGTTGAAAGACCTTTTTTCAGTGAAATGCAGCTTAGTGCAAAAACAGGCTGCTCTCGCTCTGAAACGCTCATTTTTCACATAAGCCACTTTTCAGCGCTAAAACAGCCTCCAATCGCTCTGAAACGCTCATTTTTCACATAAGCCACTTTTCAGCCTTAGGCGACTGTACAGTGCTAAAACAGCCTCCAATCGCTCTGAAACGCTCATTTTTGACATAAGCCACTTTTCACCTTTAATGAATGAAATTCCAGGTAAAAACTCCTTTGCCATGAAGAAGTTCCAAATTCATGCAGTTCAGGCTAGTAAACCTGGTTGAAAGACCTTTTTTCAGTGAAATGCAGCTTAGTGCAAAAACAGGCTGCTCTCGCTCTGAAACGCTCATTTTTCACATAAGCCACTTTTCAGCGCTAAAACAGCCTCCAATCGCTCTGAAACGCTCATTTTTGACATAAGCCACTTTTCACCTTTAATGAATGAAATTCCAGGTAAAAACTCCTTTGCCATGAAGAAGATCCAAATTCATGCAGTTCAGGCTAGTAAACCTGGTTGAAAGACCTTTTTTCAGTGAAATGCAGCTTAGTGCAAAAACAGGCTGCTCTCGCTCTGAAACGCTCATTTTTCACATAATCCACTTTTCAGCCTTAGGCGACTGTACAGTGCTAAAACAGCCTCCTCTCGCTCTGAAACGCTCATTTTTCACATAAGCCACTTTTCAGCCTTAGGCGACTGTACAGTGCTAAAACAGCCTCCTATCGCTCTGAAACGCTCATTTTTGACATAAGCCACTTTTCAGCCTTAATGAATTAAATTCCAGGTAAAAACTCCTTTGCCATGAAGAAGATCCAAATTCAACAAGTTCAGGCTAGTAAACCTGTTTGAAAGACCTTTTTTCAGTGAAATGCAGCTTAGTGCAAAAACAGGCTGCTCTCGCTCTGAAACGCTCATTTTTCACATAAGCCACTTTTCAGCGCTAAAACAGCCTCCAATCGCTCTGAAACGCTCATTTTTCACATAAGCCACTTTTCAGCCTTAGGCGACTGTACAGTGCTAAAACAGCCTCCAATCGCTCTGAAACGCTCATTTTTGACATAAGCCACTTTTCACCTTTAATGAATGAAATTCCAGGTAAAAACTCCTTTGCCATGAAGAAGATCCAAATTCATGCAGTTCAGGCTAGTAAACCTGGTTGAAAGACCTTTTTTCAGTGAAATGCAGCTTAGTGCAAAAACAGGCTGCTCTCGCTCTGAAACGCTAATTTTTCACATAAGCCACTTTTCAGCGCTAAAACAGCCTCCAATCGCTCTGAAACGCTCATTTTTGACATAAGCCACTTTTCACCTTTAATGAATGAAATTCCAGGTAAAAACTCCTTTGCCATGAAGAAGATCCAAATTCATGCAGTTCAGGCTAGTAAACCTGGTTGAAAGACCTTTTTTCAGTGAAATGCAGCTTAGTGCAAAAACAGGCTGCTCTCGCTCTGAAACGCTCATTTTTCACATAAGCCACTTTTCAGCGCTAAAACAGCCTCCAATCGCTCTGAAACGCTCATTTTTGACATAAGCCACTTTTCACCTTTAATGAATGAAATTCCAGGTAAAAACTCCTTTGCCATGAAGAAGATCCAAATTCAACCAGTTCAGGCTAGTAAACCTGTTTGAAAGACCTTTTTTCAGTGAAATGCAGCTTAGTGCAAAAACAGGCTGCTCTCGCTCTGAAACGCTCATTTTTCACATAAGCCACTTTTCAGCGCTAAAACAGCCTCCAATCGCTCTGAAACGCTCATTTTTGACATGAGCCACTTTTCACCTTTAATGAATGAAATTCCAGGTAAAAACTCCTTTGCCATGAAGAAGATCCAAATTCATGCAGTTCAGGCTAGTAAACCTGGTTGAAAGACCTTTTTTCAGTGAAATGCAGCTTAGTGCAAAAACAGGCTGCTCTCGCTCTGAAACGCTCATTTTTCACATAAGCCACTTTTCAGCGCTAAAACAGCCTCCAATCGCTCTGAAACGCTCATTTTTGACATAAGCCACTTTTCACCTTTAATGAATGAAATTCCAGGTAAAAACTCCTTTGCCATGAAGAAGATCCAAATTCAACCAGTTCAGGCTAGTAAACCTGTTTGAAAGACCTTTTTTCAGTGAAATGCAGCTTAGTGCAAAAACAGGCTGCTCTCGCTCTGAAACGCTCATTTTTCACATAAGCCACTTTTCAGCGCTAAAACAGCCTCCAATCGCTCTGAAACGCTCATTTTTGACATAAGCCACTTTTCACCTTTAATGAATGAAATTCCAGGTAAAAACTCCTTTGCCATGAAGAAGATCCAAATTCATGCAGTTCAGGCTAGTAAACCTGGTTGAAAGACCTTTTTTCAGTGAAATGCAGCTTAGTGCAAAAACAGGCTGCTCTCGCTCTGAAACGCTCATTTTTCACATAAGCCACTTTTCAGCGCTAAAACAGCCTCCAATCGCTCTGAAACGCTCATTTTTCACATGAGCCACTTTTCACCTTTAATGAATGAAATTCCAGGTAAAAACTCCTTTGCCATGAAGAAGATCCAAATTCATGCAGTTCAGGCTAGTAAACCTGGTTGAAAGACCTTTTTTCAGTGAAATGCAGCTTAGTGCAAAAACAGGCTGCTCTCGCTCTGAAACGCTCATTTTTCACATAAGCCACTTTTCAGCCTTAGGCGACTGTACAGTGCTAAAACAGCCTCCTCTCGCTCTGAAACGCTCATTTTTCACATAAGCCACTTTTCAGCCTTAGGCGACTGTACAGTGCTAAAACAGCCTCCTATCGCTCTGAAACGCTCATTTTTGACATAAGCCACTTTTCAGCCTTAATGAATTAAATTCCAGGTAAAAACTCCTTTGCCATGAAGAAGATCCAAATTCAACAAGTTCAGGCTAGTAAACCTGTTTGAAAGACCTTTTTTCAGTGAAATGCAGCTTAGTGCAAAAACAGGCTGCTCTCGCTCTGAAACGCTCATTTTTCACATAAGCCACTTTTCAGCGCTAAAACAGCCTCCAATCGCTCTGAAACGCTCATTTTTCACATAAGCCACTTTTCAGCCTTAGGCGACTGTACAGTGCTAAAACAGCCTCCAATCGCTCTGAAACGCTCATTTTTGACATAAGCCACTTTTCACCTTTAATGAATGAAATTCCAGGTAAAAACTCCTTTGCCATGAAGAAGATCCAAATTCATGCAGTTCAGGCTAGTAAACCTGGTTGAAAGACCTTTTTTCAGTGAAATGCAGCTTAGTGCAAAAACTGGCTGCTCTCGCTCTGAAACGCTCATTTTTCACATAAGCCACTTTTCAGCGCTAAAACAGCCTCCAATCGCTCTGAAACGCTCATTTTTCACATAAGCCACTTTTCACCTTTAATGAATGAAATTCCAGGTAAAAACTCCTTTGCCATGAAGAAGATCCAAATTCATGCAGTTCAGGCTAGTAAACCTGGTTGAAAGACCTTTTTTCAGTGAAATGCAGCTTAGTGCAAAAACAGGCTGCTCTCGCTCTGAAACGCTCATTTTTCACATAAGCCACTTTTCAGCGCTAAAACAGCCTCCAATCGCTCTGAAACGCTCATTTTTCACATAAGCCACTTTTCAGCCTTAGGCGACTGTACAGTGCTAAAACAGCCTCCAATCGCTCTGAAACGCTCATTTTTGACATAAGCCACTTTTCACCTTTAATGAATGAAATTCCAGGTAAAAACTCCTTTGCCATGAAGAAGATCCAAATTCATGCAGTTCAGGCTAGTAAACCTGGTTGAAAGACCTTTTTTCAGTGAAATGCAGCTTAGTGCAAAAACAGGCTGCTCTCGCTCTGAAACGCTCATTTTTCACATAAGCCACTTTTCAGCGCTAAAACAGCCTCCAATCGCTCTGAAACGCTCATTTTTGACATAAGCCACTTTTCACCTTTAATGAATGAAATTCCAGGTAAAAACTCCTTTGCCATGAAGAAGATCCAAATTCAACCAGTTCAGGCTAGTAAACCTGTTTGAAAGACCTTTTTTCAGTGAAATGCAGCTTAGTGCAAAAACAGGCTGCTCTCGCTCTGAAACGCTCATTTTTCACATAAGCCACTTTTCAGCGCTAAAACAGCCTCCAATCGCTCTGAAACGCTCATTTTTGACATGAGCCACTTTTCACCTTTAATGAATGAAATTCCAGGTAAAAACTCCTTTGCCATGAAGAAGATCCAAATTCATGCAGTTCAGGCTAGTAAACCTGGTTGAAAGACCTTTTTTCAGTGAAATGCAGCTTAGTGCAAAAACAGGCTGCTCTCGCTCTGAAACGCTCATTTTTCACATAAGCCACTTTTCAGCGCTAAAACAGCCTCCAATCGCTCTGAAACGCTCATTTTTCACATAAGCCACTTTTCAGCCTTAGGCGACTGTACAGTGCTAAAACAGCCTCCAATCGCTCTGAAACGCTCATTTTTGACATAAGCCACTTTTCACCTTTAATGAATGAAATTCCAGGTAAAAACTCCTTTGCCATGAAGAAGTTCCAAATTCATGCAGTTCAGGCTAGTAAACCTGGTTGAAAGACCTTTTTTCAGTGAAATGCAGCTTAGTGCAAAAACAGGCTGCTCTCGCTCTGAAACGCTCATTTTTCACATAAGCCACTTTTCAGCGCTAAAACAGCCTCCAATCGCTCTGAAACGCTCATTTTTGACATAAGCCACTTTTCACCTTTAATGAATGAAATTCCAGGTAAAAACTCCTTTGCCATGAAGAAGATCCAAATTCATGCAGTTCAGGCTAGTAAACCTGGTTGAAAGACCTTTTTTCAGTGAAATGCAGCTTAGTGCAAAAACAGGCTGCTCTCGCTCTGAAACGCTCATTTTTCACATAAGCCACTTTTCAGCGCTAAAACAGCCTCCAATCGCTCTGAAACGCTCATTTTTGACATAAGCCACTTTTCACCTTTAATGAATGAAATTCCAGGTAAAAACTCCTTTGCCATGAAGAAGATCCAAATTCATGCAGTTCAGGCTAGTAAACCTGGTTGAAAGACCTTTTTTCAGTGAAATGCAGCTTAGTGCAAAAACAGGCTGCTCTCGCTCTGAAACGCTCATTTTTCACATAAGCCACTTTTCAGCGCTAAAACAGCCTCCAATCGCTCTGAAACGCTCATTTTTGACATAAGCCACTTTTCACCTTTAATGAATGAAATTCCAGGTAAAAACTCCTTTGCCATGAAGAAGATCCAAATTCATGCAGTTCAGGCTAGTAAACCTGGTTGAAAGACCTTTTTTCAGTGAAATGCAGCTTAGTGCAAAAACAGGCTGCTCTCCCTCTGAAACGCTCATTTTTCACATAAGCCACTTTTCAGCGCTAAAACAGCCTCCAATCGCTCTGAAACGCTCATTTTTCACATAAGCCACTTTTCAGCCTTAGGCGACTGTACAGTGCTAAAACAGCCTCCAATCGCTCTGAAACGCTCATTTTTGACATAAGCCACTTTTCACCTTTAATGAATGAAATTCCAGGTAAAAACTCCTTTGCCATGAAGAAGATCCAAATTCATGCAGTTCAGGCTAGTAAACCTGGTTGAAAGACCTTTTTTCAGTGAAATGCAGCTTAGTGCAAAAACAGGCTGCTCTCGCTCTGAAACGCTCATTTTTCACATAAGCCACTTTTCAGCCTTAGGCGACTGCACAGTGCTAAAACAGCCTCCAATCGCTCTGAAACGCTCATTTTTGACATAAGCCACTTTTCACCTTTAATGAATGAAATTCCAGGTAAAAACTCCTTTGCCATGAAGAAGTTCCAAATTCATGCAGTTCAGGCTAGTAAACCTGGTTGAAAGACCTTTTTTCAGTGAAATGCAGCTTAGTGCAAAAACAGGCTGCTCTCGCTCTGAAACGCTCATTTTTCACATAAGCCACTTTTCAGCGCTAAAACAGCCTCCAATCGCTCTGAAACGCTCATTTTTGACATAAGCCACTTTTCACCTTTAATGAATGAAATTCCAGGTAAAAACTCCTTTGCCATGAAGAAGATCCAAATTCAACCAGTTCAGGCTAGTAAACCTGTTTGAAAGACCTTTTTTCAGTGAAATGCAGCTTAGTGCAAAAACAGGCTGCTCTCGCTCTGAAACGCTCATTTTTCACATAAGCCACTTTTCAGCGCTAAAACAGCCTCCAATCGCTCTGAAACGCTCATTTTTGACATGAGCCACTTTTCACCTTTAATGAATGAAATTCCAGGTAAAAACTCCTTTGCCATGAAGAAGATCCAAATTCATGCAGTTCAGGCTAGTAAACCTGGTTGAAAGACCTTTTTTCAGTGAAATGCAGCTTAGTGCAAAAACAGGCTGCTCTCGCTCTGAAACGCTCATTTTTCACATAAGCCACTTTTCAGCGCTAAAACAGCCTCCAATCGCTCTGAAACGCTCATTTTTCACATAAGCCACTTTTCAGCCTTAGGCGACTGTACAGTGCTAAAACAGCCTCCAATCGCTCTGAAACGCTCATTTTTGACATAAGCCACTTTTCACCTTTAATGAATGAAATTCCAGGTAAAAACTCCTTTGCCATGAAGAAGATCCAAATTCATGCAGTTCAGGCTAGTAAACCTGGTTGAAAGACCTTTTTTCAGTGAAATGCAGCTTAGTGCAAAAACAGGCTGCTCTCGCTCTGAAACGCTAATTTTTCACATAAGCCACTTTTCAGCGCTAAAACAGCCTCCAATCGCTCTGAAACGCTCATTTTTGACATAAGCCACTTTTCACCTTTAATGAATGAAATTCCAGGTAAAAACTCCTTTGCCATGAAGAAGATCCAAATTCATGCAGTTCAGGCTAGTAAACCTGGTTGAAAGACCTTTTTTCAGTGAAATGCAGCTTAGTGCAAAAACAGGCTGCTCTCGCTCTGAAACGCTCATTTTTCACATAAGCCACTTTTCAGCGCTAAAACAGCCTCCAATCGCTCTGAAACGCTCATTTTTGACATAAGCCACTTTTCACCTTTAATGAATGAAATTCCAGGTAAAAACTCCTTTGCCATGAAGAAGATCCAAATTCAACCAGTTCAGGCTAGTAAACCTGTTTGAAAGACCTTTTTTCAGTGAAATGCAGCTTAGTGCAAAAACAGGCTGCTCTCGCTCTGAAACGCTCATTTTTCACATAAGCCACTTTTCAGCGCTAAAACAGCCTCCAATCGCTCTGAAACGCTCATTTTTGACATGAGCCACTTTTCACCTTTAATGAATGAAATTCCAGGTAAAAACTCCTTTGCCATGAAGAAGATCCAAATTCATGCAGTTCAGGCTAGTAAACCTGGTTGAAAGACCTTTTTTCAGTGAAATGCAGCTTAGTGCAAAAACAGGCTGCTCTCGCTCTGAAACGCTCATTTTTCACATAAGCCACTTTTCAGCGCTAAAACAGCCTCCAATCGCTCTGAAACGCTCATTTTTGACATAAGCCACTTTTCACCTTTAATGAATGAAATTCCAGGTAAAAACTCCTTTGCCATGAAGAAGATCCAAATTCAACCAGTTCAGGCTAGTAAACCTGTTTGAAAGACCTTTTTTCAGTGAAATGCAGCTTAGTGCAAAAACAGGCTGCTCTCGCTCTGAAACGCTCATTTTTCACATAAGCCACTTTTCAGCGCTAAAACAGCCTCCAATCGCTCTGAAACGCTCATTTTTGACATAAGCCACTTTTCACCTTTAATGAATGAAATTCCAGGTAAAAACTCCTTTGCCATGAAGAAGATCCAAATTCATGCAGTTCAGGCTAGTAAACCTGGTTGAAAGACCTTTTTTCAGTGAAATGCAGCTTAGTGCAAAAACAGGCTGCTCTCGCTCTGAAACGCTCATTTTTCACATAAGCCACTTTTCAGCGCTAAAACAGCCTCCAATCGCTCTGAAACGCTCATTTTTCACATGAGCCACTTTTCACCTTTAATGAATGAAATTCCAGGTAAAAACTCCTTTGCCATGAAGAAGATCCAAATTCATGCAGTTCAGGCTAGTAAACCTGGTTGAAAGACCTTTTTTCAGTGAAATGCAGCTTAGTGCAAAAACAGGCTGCTCTCGCTCTGAAACGCTCATTTTTCACATAAGCCACTTTTCAGCCTTAGGCGACTGTACAGTGCTAAAACAGCCTCCTCTCGCTCTGAAACGCTCATTTTTCACATAAGCCACTTTTCAGCCTTAGGCGACTGTACAGTGCTAAAACAGCCTCCTATCGCTCTGAAACGCTCATTTTTGACATAAGCCACTTTTCAGCCTTAATGAATTAAATTCCAGGTAAAAACTCCTTTGCCATGAAGAAGATCCAAATTCAACAAGTTCAGGCTAGTAAACCTGTTTGAAAGACCTTTTTTCAGTGAAATGCAGCTTAGTGCAAAAACAGGCTGCTCTCGCTCTGAAACGCTCATTTTTCACATAAGCCACTTTTCAGCGCTAAAACAGCCTCCAATCGCTCTGAAACGCTCATTTTTCACATAAGCCACTTTTCAGCCTTAGGCGACTGTACAGTGCTAAAACAGCCTCCAATCGCTCTGAAACGCTCATTTTTGACATAAGCCACTTTTCACCTTTAATGAATGAAATTCCAGGTAAAAACTCCTTTGCCATGAAGAAGATCCAAATTCATGCAGTTCAGGCTAGTAAACCTGGTTGAAAGACCTTTTTTCAGTGAAATGCAGCTTAGTGCAAAAACTGGCTGCTCTCGCTCTGAAACGCTCATTTTTCACATAAGCCACTTTTCAGCGCTAAAACAGCCTCCAATCGCTCTGAAACGCTCATTTTTCACATAAGCCACTTTTCACCTTTAATGAATGAAATTCCAGGTAAAAACTCCTTTGCCATGAAGAAGATCCAAATTCATGCAGTTCAGGCTAGTAAACCTGGTTGAAAGACCTTTTTTCAGTGAAATGCAGCTTAGTGCAAAAACAGGCTGCTCTCGCTCTGAAACGCTCATTTTTCACATAAGCCACTTTTCAGCGCTAAAACAGCCTCCAATCGCTCTGAAACGCTCATTTTTCACATAAGCCACTTTTCAGCCTTAGGCGACTGTACAGTGCTAAAACAGCCTCCAATCGCTCTGAAACGCTCATTTTTGACATAAGCCACTTTTCACCTTTAATGAATGAAATTCCAGGTAAAAACTCCTTTGCCATGAAGAAGATCCAAATTCATGCAGTTCAGGCTAGTAAACCTGGTTGAAAGACCTTTTTTCAGTGAAATGCAGCTTAGTGCAAAAACAGGCTGCTCTCGCTCTGAAACGCTCATTTTTCACATAAGCCACTTTTCAGCGCTAAAACAGCCTCCAATCGCTCTGAAACGCTCATTTTTGACATAAGCCACTTTTCACCTTTAATGAATGAAATTCCAGGTAAAAACTCCTTTGCCATGAAGAAGATCCAAATTCAACCAGTTCAGGCTAGTAAACCTGTTTGAAAGACCTTTTTTCAGTGAAATGCAGCTTAGTGCAAAAACAGGCTGCTCTCGCTCTGAAACGCTCATTTTTCACATAAGCCACTTTTCAGCGCTAAAACAGCCTCCAATCGCTCTGAAACGCTCATTTTTGACATGAGCCACTTTTCACCTTTAATGAATGAAATTCCAGGTAAAAACTCCTTTGCCATGAAGAAGATCCAAATTCATGCAGTTCAGGCTAGTAAACCTGGTTGAAAGACCTTTTTTCAGTGAAATGCAGCTTAGTGCAAAAACAGGCTGCTCTCGCTCTGAAACGCTCATTTTTCACATAAGCCACTTTTCAGCGCTAAAACAGCCTCCAATCGCTCTGAAACGCTCATTTTTCACATAAGCCACTTTTCAGCCTTAGGCGACTGTACAGTGCTAAAACAGCCTCCAATCGCTCTGAAACGCTCATTTTTGACATAAGCCACTTTTCACCTTTAATGAATGAAATTCCAGGTAAAAACTCCTTTGCCATGAAGAAGTTCCAAATTCATGCAGTTCAGGCTAGTAAACCTGGTTGAAAGACCTTTTTTCAGTGAAATGCAGCTTAGTGCAAAAACAGGCTGCTCTCGCTCTGAAACGCTCATTTTTCACATAAGCCACTTTTCAGCGCTAAAACAGCCTCCAATCGCTCTGAAACGCTCATTTTTGACATAAGCCACTTTTCACCTTTAATGAATGAAATTCCAGGTAAAAACTCCTTTGCCATGAAGAAGATCCAAATTCATGCAGTTCAGGCTAGTAAACCTGGTTGAAAGACCTTTTTTCAGTGAAATGCAGCTTAGTGCAAAAACAGGCTGCTCTCGCTCTGAAACGCTCATTTTTCACATAAGCCACTTTTCAGCGCTAAAACAGCCTCCAATCGCTCTGAAACGCTCATTTTTGACATAAGCCACTTTTCACCTTTAATGAATGAAATTCCAGGTAAAAACTCCTTTGCCATGAAGAAGATCCAAATTCATGCAGTTCAGGCTAGTAAACCTGGTTGAAAGACCTTTTTTCAGTGAAATGCAGCTTAGTGCAAAAACAGGCTGCTCTCGCTCTGAAACGCTCATTTTTCACATAAGCCACTTTTCAGCGCTAAAACAGCCTCCAATCGCTCTGAAACGCTCATTTTTGACATAAGCCACTTTTCACCTTTAATGAATGAAATTCCAGGTAAAAACTCCTTTGCCATGAAGAAGATCCAAATTCATGCAGTTCAGGCTAGTAAACCTGGTTGAAAGACCTTTTTTCAGTGAAATGCAGCTTAGTGCAAAAACAGGCTGCTCTCCCTCTGAAACGCTCATTTTTCACATAAGCCACTTTTCAGCGCTAAAACAGCCTCCAATCGCTCTGAAACGCTCATTTTTCACATAAGCCACTTTTCAGCCTTAGGCGACTGTACAGTGCTAAAACAGCCTCCAATCGCTCTGAAACGCTCATTTTTCACATGAGCCACTTTTCACCTTTAATGAATGAAATTCCAGGTAAAAACTCCTTTGCCATGAAGAAGATCCAAATTCATGCAGTTCAGGCTAGTAAACCTGGTTGAAAGACCTTTTTTCAGTGAAATGCAGCTTAGTGCAAAAACAGGCTGCTCTCGCTCTGAAACGCTCATTTTTCACATAAGCCACTTTTCAGCCTTAGGCGACTGTACAGTGCTAAAACAGCCTCCTCTCGCTCTGAAACGCTCATTTTTCACATAAGCCACTTTTCAGCCTTAGGCGACTGTACAGTGCTAAAACAGCCTCCTATCGCTCTGAAACGCTCATTTTTGACATAAGCCACTTTTCAGCCTTAATGAATTAAATTCCAGGTAAAAACTCCTTTGCCATGAAGAAGATCCAAATTCAACAAGTTCAGGCTAGTAAACCTGTTTGAAAGACCTTTTTTCAGTGAAATGCAGCTTAGTGCAAAAACAGGCTGCTCTCGCTCTGAAACGCTCATTTTTCACATAAGCCACTTTTCAGCGCTAAAACAGCCTCCAATCGCTCTGAAACGCTCATTTTTCACATAAGCCACTTTTCAGCCTTAGGCGACTGTACAGTGCTAAAACAGCCTCCAATCGCTCTGAAACGCTCATTTTTGACATAAGCCACTTTTCACCTTTAATGAATGAAATTCCAGGTAAAAACTCCTTTGCCATGAAGAAGATCCAAATTCATGCAGTTCAGGCTAGTAAACCTGGTTGAAAGACCTTTTTTCAGTGAAATGCAGCTTAGTGCAAAAACTGGCTGCTCTCGCTCTGAAACGCTCATTTTTCACATAAGCCACTTTTCAGCGCTAAAACAGCCTCCAATCGCTCTGAAACGCTCATTTTTCACATAAGCCACTTTTCACCTTTAATGAATGAAATTCCAGGTAAAAACTCCTTTGCCATGAAGAAGATCCAAATTCATGCAGTTCAGGCTAGTAAACCTGGTTGAAAGACCTTTTTTCAGTGAAATGCAGCTTAGTGCAAAAACAGGCTGCTCTCGCTCTGAAACGCTCATTTTTCACATAAGCCACTTTTCAGCGCTAAAACAGCCTCCAATCGCTCTGAAACGCTCATTTTTCACATAAGCCACTTTTCAGCCTTAGGCGACTGTACAGTGCTAAAACAGCCTCCAATCGCTCTGAAACGCTCATTTTTGACATAAGCCACTTTTCACCTTTAATGAATGAAATTCCAGGTAAAAACTCCTTTGCCATGAAGAAGATCCAAATTCATGCAGTTCAGGCTAGTAAACCTGGTTGAAAGACCTTTTTTCAGTGAAATGCAGCTTAGTGCAAAAACAGGCTGCTCTCGCTCTGAAACGCTCATTTTTCACATAAGCCACTTTTCAGCGCTAAAACAGCCTCCAATCGCTCTGAAACGCTCATTTTTGACATAAGCCACTTTTCACCTTTAATGAATGAAATTCCAGGTAAAAACTCCTTTGCCATGAAGAAGATCCAAATTCAACCAGTTCAGGCTAGTAAACCTGTTTGAAAGACCTTTTTTCAGTGAAATGCAGCTTAGTGCAAAAACAGGCTGCTCTCGCTCTGAAACGCTCATTTTTCACATAAGCCACTTTTCAGCGCTAAAACAGCCTCCAATCGCTCTGAAACGCTCATTTTTGACATGAGCCACTTTTCACCTTTAATGAATGAAATTCCAGGTAAAAACTCCTTTGCCATGAAGAAGATCCAAATTCATGCAGTTCAGGCTAGTAAACCTGGTTGAAAGACCTTTTTTCAGTGAAATGCAGCTTAGTGCAAAAACAGGCTGCTCTCGCTCTGAAACGCTCATTTTTCACATAAGCCACTTTTCAGCGCTAAAACAGCCTCCAATCGCTCTGAAACGCTCATTTTTCACATAAGCCACTTTTCAGCCTTAGGCGACTGTACAGTGCTAAAACAGCCTCCAATCGCTCTGAAACGCTCATTTTTGACATAAGCCACTTTTCACCTTTAATGAATGAAATTCCAGGTAAAAACTCCTTTGCCATGAAGAAGTTCCAAATTCATGCAGTTCAGGCTAGTAAACCTGGTTGAAAGACCTTTTTTCAGTGAAATGCAGCTTAGTGCAAAAACAGGCTGCTCTCGCTCTGAAACGCTCATTTTTCACATAAGCCACTTTTCAGCGCTAAAACAGCCTCCAATCGCTCTGAAACGCTCATTTTTGACATAAGCCACTTTTCACCTTTAATGAATGAAATTCCAGGTAAAAACTCCTTTGCCATGAAGAAGATCCAAATTCATGCAGTTCAGGCTAGTAAACCTGGTTGAAAGACCTTTTTTCAGTGAAATGCAGCTTAGTGCAAAAACAGGCTGCTCTCGCTCTGAAACGCTCATTTTTCACATAAGCCACTTTTCAGCGCTAAAACAGCCTCCAATCGCTCTGAAACGCTCATTTTTGACATAAGCCACTTTTCACCTTTAATGAATGAAATTCCAGGTAAAAACTCCTTTGCCATGAAGAAGATCCAAATTCATGCAGTTCAGGCTAGTAAACCTGGTTGAAAGACCTTTTTTCAGTGAAATGCAGCTTAGTGCAAAAACAGGCTGCTCTCGCTCTGAAACGCTCATTTTTCACATAAGCCACTTTTCAGCGCTAAAACAGCCTCCAATCGCTCTGAAACGCTCATTTTTGACATAAGCCACTTTTCACCTTTAATGAATGAAATTCCAGGTAAAAACTCCTTTGCCATGAAGAAGATCCAAATTCATGCAGTTCAGGCTAGTAAACCTGGTTGAAAGACCTTTTTTCAGTGAAATGCAGCTTAGTGCAAAAACAGGCTGCTCTCCCTCTGAAACGCTCATTTTTCACATAAGCCACTTTTCAGCGCTAAAACAGCCTCCAATCGCTCTGAAACGCTCATTTTTCACATAAGCCACTTTTCAGCCTTAGGCGACTGTACAGTGCTAAAACAGCCTCCAATCGCTCTGAAACGCTCATTTTTGACATAAGCCACTTTTCACCTTTAATGAATGAAATTCCAGGTAAAAACTCCTTTGCCATGAAGAAGATCCAAATTCATGCAGTTCAGGCTAGTAAACCTGGTTGAAAGACCTTTTTTCAGTGAAATGCAGCTTAGTGCAAAAACAGGCTGCTCTCGCTCTGAAACGCTCATTTTTCACATAAGCCACTTTTCAGCGCTAAAACAGCCTCCAATCGCTCTGAAACGCTCATTTTTGACATAAGCCACTTTTCACCTTTAATGAATGAAATTCCAGGTAAAAACTCCTTTGCCATGAAGAAGTTCCAAATTCATGCAGTTCAGGCTAGTAAACCTGGTTGAAAGACCTTTTTTCAGTGAAATGCAGCTTAGTGCAAAAACAGGCTGCTCTCGCTCTGAAACGCTCATTTTTCACATAAGCCACTTTTCAGCGCTAAAACAGCCTCCAATCGCTCTGAAACGCTCATTTTTGACATAAGCCACTTTTCACCTTTAATGAATGAAATTCCAGGTAAAAACTCCTTTGCCATGAAGAAGATCCAAATTCAACCAGTTCAGGCTAGTAAACCTGTTTGAAAGACCTTTTTTCAGTGAAATGCAGCTTAGTGCAAAAACAGGCTGCTCTCGCTCTGAAACGCTCATTTTTCACATAAGCCACTTTTCAGCGCTAAAACAGCCTCCAATCGCTCTGAAACGCTCATTTTTGACATGAGCCACTTTTCACCTTTAATGAATGAAATTCCAGGTAAAAACTCCTTTGCCATGAAGAAGATCCAAATTCATGCAGTTCAGGCTAGTAAACCTGGTTGAAAGACCTTTTTTCAGTGAAATGCAGCTTAGTGCAAAAACAGGCTGCTCTCGCTCTGAAACGCTCATTTTTCACATAAGCCACTTTTCAGCGCTAAAACAGCCTCCAATCGCTCTGAAACGCTCATTTTTCACATAAGCCACTTTTCAGCCTTAGGCGACTGTACAGTGCTAAAACAGCCTCCAATCGCTCTGAAACGCTCATTTTTGACATAAGCCACTTTTCACCTTTAATGAATGAAATTCCAGGTAAAAACTCCTTTGCCATGAAGAAGATCCAAATTCATGCAGTTCAGGCTAGTAAACCTGGTTGAAAGACCTTTTTTCAGTGAAATGCAGCTTAGTGCAAAAACAGGCTGCTCTCGCTCTGAAACGCTCATTTTTCACATAAGCCACTTTTCAGCGCTAAAACAGCCTCCAATCGCTCTGAAACGCTCATTTTTGACATAAGCCACTTTTCACCTTTAATGAATGAAATTCCAGGTAAAAACTCCTTTGCCATGAAGAAGATCCAAATTCATGCAGTTCAGGCTAGTAAACCTGGTTGAAAGACCTTTTTTCAGTGAAATGCAGCTTAGTGCAAAAACAGGCTGCTCTCCCTCTGAAACGCTCATTTTTCACATAAGCCACTTTTCAGCGCTAAAACAGCCTCCAATCGCTCTGAAACGCTCATTTTTCACATAAGCCACTTTTCAGCCTTAGGCGACTGTACAGTGCTAAAACAGCCTCCAATCGCTCTGAAACGCTCATTTTTGACATAAGCCACTTTTCACCTTTAATGAATGAAATTCCAGGTAAAAACTCCTTTGCCATGAAGAAGATCCAAATTCATGCAGTTCAGGCTAGTAAACCTGGTTGAAAGACCTTTTTTCAGTGAAATGCAGCTTAGTGCAAAAACAGGCTGCTCTCGCTCTGAAACGCTCATTTTTCACATAAGCCACTTTTCAGCGCTAAAACAGCCTCCAATCGCTCTGAAACGCTCATTTTTGACATAAGCCACTTTTCACCTTTAATGAATGAAATTCCAGGTAAAAACTCCTTTGCCATGAAGAAGTTCCAAATTCATGCAGTTCAGGCTAGTAAACCTGGTTGAAAGACCTTTTTTCAGTGAAATGCAGCTTAGTGCAAAAACAGGCTGCTCTCGCTCTGAAACGCTCATTTTTCACATAAGCCACTTTTCAGCGCTAAAACAGCCTCCAATCGCTCTGAAACGCTCATTTTTCACATAAGCCACTTTTCACCTTTAATGAATGAAATTCCAGGTAAAAACTCCTTTGCCATGAAGAAGATCCAAATTCATGCAGTTCAGGCTAGTAAACCTGGTTGAAAGACCTTTTTTCAGTGAAATGCAGCTTAGTGCAAAAACAGGCTGCTCTCGCTCTGAAACGCTCATTTTTCACATAAGCCACTTTTCAGCGCTAAAACAGCCTCCAATCGCTCTGAAACGCTCATTTTTGACATAAGCCACTTTTCACCTTTAATGAATGAAATTCCAGGTAAAAACTCCTTTGCCATGAAGAAGATCCAAATTCAACCAGTTCAGGCTAGTAAACCTGTTTGAAAGACCTTTTTTCAGTGAAATGCAGCTTAGTGCAAAAACAGGCTGCTCTCGCTCTGAAACGCTCATTTTTCACATAAGCCACTTTTCAGCGCTAAAACAGCCTCCAATCGCTCTGAAACGCTCATTTTTCACATAAGCCACTTTTCAGCCTTAGGCGACTGTACAGTGCTAAAACAGCCTCCAATCGCTCTGAAACGCTCATTTTTGACATAAGCCACTTTTCACCTTTAATGAATGAAATTCCAGGTAAAAACTCCTTTGCCATGAAGAAGATCCAAATTCATGCAGTTCAGGCTAGTAAACCTGGTTGAAAGACCTTTTTTCAGTGAAATGCAGCTTAGTGCAAAAACAGGCTGCTCTCGCTCTGAAACGCTCATTTTTCACATAAGCCACTTTTCAGCGCTAAAACAGCCTCCAATCGCTCTGAAACGCTCATTTTTGACATAAGCCACTTTTCACCTTTAATGAATGAAATTCCAGGTAAAAACTCCTTTGCCATGAAGAAGTTCCAAATTCATGCAGTTCAGGCTAGTAAACCTGGTTGAAAGACCTTTTTTCAGTGAAATGCAGCTTAGTGCAAAAACAGGCTGCTCTCGCTCTGAAACGCTCATTTTTCACATAAGCCACTTTTCAGCGCTAAAACAGCCTCCAATCGCTCTGAAACGCTCATTTTTGACATAAGCCACTTTTCACCTTTAATGAATGAAATTCCAGGTAAAAACTCCTTTGCCATGAAGAAGATCCAAATTCAACCAGTTCAGGCTAGTAAACCTGTTTGAAAGACCTTTTTTCAGTGAAATGCAGCTTAGTGCAAAAACAGGCTGCTCTCGCTCTGAAACGCTCATTTTTCACATAAGCCACTTTTCAGCGCTAAAACAGCCTCCAATCGCTCTGAAACGCTCATTTTTGACATGAGCCACTTTTCACCTTTAATGAATGAAATTCCAGGTAAAAACTCCTTTGCCATGAAGAAGATCCAAATTCATGCAGTTCAGGCTAGTAAACCTGGTTGAAAGACCTTTTTTCAGTGAAATGCAGCTTAGTGCAAAAACAGGCTGCTCTCGCTCTGAAACGCTCATTTTTCACATAAGCCACTTTTCAGCGCTAAAACAGCCTCCAATCGCTCTGAAACGCTCATTTTTCACATAAGCCACTTTTCAGCCTTAGGCGACTGTACAGTGCTAAAACAGCCTCCAATCGCTCTGAAACGCTCATTTTTGACATAAGCCACTTTTCACCTTTAATGAATGAAATTCCAGGTAAAAACTCCTTTGCCATGAAGAAGATCCAAATTCATGCAGTTCAGGCTAGTAAACCTGGTTGAAAGACCTTTTTTCAGTGAAATGCAGCTTAGTGCAAAAACAGGCTGCTCTCGCTCTGAAACGCTCATTTTTCACATAAGCCACTTTTCAGCGCTAAAACAGCCTCCAATCGCTCTGAAACGCTCATTTTTGACATAAGCCACTTTTCACCTTTAATGAATGAAATTCCAGGTAAAAACTCCTTTGCCATGAAGAAGATCCAAATTCATGCAGTTCAGGCTAGTAAACCTGGTTGAAAGACCTTTTTTCAGTGAAATGCAGCTTAGTGCAAAAACAGGCTGCTCTCCCTCTGAAACGCTCATTTTTCACATAAGCCACTTTTCAGCGCTAAAACAGCCTCCAATCGCTCTGAAACGCTCATTTTTCACATAAGCCACTTTTCAGCCTTAGGCGACTGTACAGTGCTAAAACAGCCTCCAATCGCTCTGAAACGCTCATTTTTGACATAAGCCACTTTTCACCTTTAATGAATGAAATTCCAGGTAAAAACTCCTTTGCCATGAAGAAGATCCAAATTCATGCAGTTCAGGCTAGTAAACCTGGTTGAAAGACCTTTTTTCAGTGAAATGCAGCTTAGTGCAAAAACAGGCTGCTCTCGCTCTGAAACGCTCATTTTTCACATAAGCCACTTTTCAGCGCTAAAACAGCCTCCAATCGCTCTGAAACGCTCATTTTTGACATAAGCCACTTTTCACCTTTAATGAATGAAATTCCAGGTAAAAACTCCTTTGCCATGAAGAAGATCCAAATTCATGCAGTTCAGGCTAGTAAACCTGGTTGAAAGACCTTTTTTCAGTGAAATGCAGCTTAGTGCAAAAACAGGCTGCTCTCGCTCTGAAACGCTCATTTTTCACATAAGCCACTTTTCAGCGCTAAAACAGCCTCCAATCGCTCTGAAACGCTCATTTTTGACATAAGCCACTTTTCACCTTTAATGAATGAAATTCCAGGTAAAAACTCCTTTGCCATGAAGAAGATCCAAATTCATGCAGTTCAGGCTAGTAAACCTGGTTGAAAGACCTTTTTTCAGTGAAATGCAGCTTAGTGCAAAAACAGGCTGCTCTCGCTCTGAAACGCTCATTTTTCACATAAGCCACTTTTCAGCGCTAAAACAGCCTCCAATCGCTCTGAAACGCTCATTTTTGACATAAGCCACTTTTCACCTTTAATGAATGAAATTCCAGGTAAAAACTCCTTTGCCATGAAGAAGATCCAAATTCATGCAGTTCAGGCTAGTAAACCTGGTTGAAAGACCTTTTTTCAGTGAAATGCAGCTTAGTGCAAAAACAGGCTGCTCTCCCTCTGAAACGCTCATTTTTCACATAAGCCACTTTTCAGCGCTAAAACAGCCTCCAATCGCTCTGAAACGCTCATTTTTCACATAAGCCACTTTTCAGCCTTAGGCGACTGTACAGTGCTAAAACAGCCTCCAATCGCTCTGAAACGCTCATTTTTGACATAAGCCACTTTTCACCTTTAATGAATGAAATTCCAGGTAAAAACTCCTTTGCCATGAAGAAGATCCAAATTCATGCAGTTCAGGCTAGTAAACCTGGTTGAAAGACCTTTTTTCAGTGAAATGCAGCTTAGTGCAAAAACAGGCTGCTCTCGCTCTGAAACGCTCATTTTTCACATAAGCCACTTTTCAGCGCTAAAACAGCCTCCAATCGCTCTGAAACGCTCATTTTTGACATAAGCCACTTTTCACCTTTAATGAATGAAATTCCAGGTAAAAACTCCTTTGCCATGAAGAAGTTCCAAATTCATGCAGTTCAGGCTAGTAAACCTGGTTGAAAGACCTTTTTTCAGTGAAATGCAGCTTAGTGCAAAAACAGGCTGCTCTCGCTCTGAAACGCTCATTTTTCACATAAGCCACTTTTCAGCGCTAAAACAGCCTCCAATCGCTCTGAAACGCTCATTTTTGACATAAGCCACTTTTCACCTTTAATGAATGAAATTCCAGGTAAAAACTCCTTTGCCATGAAGAAGATCCAAATTCAACCAGTTCAGGCTAGTAAACCTGTTTGAAAGACCTTTTTTCAGTGAAATGCAGCTTAGTGCAAAAACAGGCTGCTCTCGCTCTGAAACGCTCATTTTTCACATAAGCCACTTTTCAGCCTTAGGCGACTGTACAGTGCTAAAACAGCCTCCAATCGCTCTGAAACGCTCATTTTTGACATAAGCCACTTTTCACCTTTAATGAATGAAATTCCAGGTAAAAACTCCTTTGCCATGAAGAAGATCCAAATTCATGCAGTTCAGGCTAGTAAACCTGGTTGAAAGACCTTTTTTCAGTGAAATGCAGCTTAGTGCAAAAACAGGCTGCTCTCGCTCTGAAACGCTCATTTTTCACATAAGCCACTTTTCAGCGCTAAAACAGCCTCCAATCGCTCTGAAACGCTCATTTTTGACATGAGCCACTTTTCACCTTTAATGAATGAAATTCCAGGTAAAAACTCCTTTGCCATGAAGAAGATCCAAATTCATGCAGTTCAGGCTAGTAAACCTGGTTGAAAGACCTTTTTTCAGTGAAATGCAGCTTAGTGCAAAAACAGGCTGCTCTCGCTCTGAAACGCTCATTTTTCACATAAGCCACTTTTCAGCGCTAAAACAGCCTCCAATCGCTCTGAAACGCTCATTTTTCACATAAGCCACTTTTCAGCCTTAGGCGACTGTACAGTGCTAAAACAGCCTCCAATCGCTCTGAAACGCTCATTTTTGACATAAGCCACTTTTCACCTTTAATGAATGAAATTCCAGGTAAAAACTCCTTTGCCATGAAGAAGATCCAAATTCATGCAGTTCAGGCTAGTAAACCTGGTTGAAAGACCTTTTTTCAGTGAAATGCAGCTTAGTGCAAAAACAGGCTGCTCTCGCTCTGAAACGCTCATTTTTCACATAAGCCACTTTTCAGCGCTAAAACAGCCTCCAATCGCTCTGAAACGCTCATTTTTGACATAAGCCACTTTTCACCTTTAATGAATGAAATTCCAGGTAAAAACTCCTTTGCCATGAAGAAGATCCAAATTCAACCAGTTCAGGCTAGTAAACCTGTTTGAAAGACCTTTTTTCAGTGAAATGCAGCTTAGTGCAAAAACAGGCTGCTCTCGCTCTGAAACGCTCATTTTTCACATAAGCCACTTTTCAGCGCTAAAACAGCCTCCAATCGCTCTGAAACGCTCATTTTTGACATGAGCCACTTTTCACCTTTAATGAATGAAATTCCAGGTAAAAACTCCTTTGCCATGAAGAAGATCCAAATTCATGCAGTTCAGGCTAGTAAACCTGGTTGAAAGACCTTTTTTCAGTGAAATGCAGCTTAGTGCAAAAACAGGCTGCTCTCGCTCTGAAACGCTCATTTTTCACATAAGCCACTTTTCAGCGCTAAAACAGCCTCCAATCGCTCTGAAACGCTCATTTTTGACATAAGCCACTTTTCACCTTTAATGAATGAAATTCCAGGTAAAAACTCCTTTGCCATGAAGAAGATCCAAATTCAACCAGTTCAGGCTAGTAAACCTGTTTGAAAGACCTTTTTTCAGTGAAATGCAGCTTAGTGCAAAAACAGGCTGCTCTCGCTCTGAAACGCTCATTTTTCACATAAGCCACTTTTCAGCGCTAAAACAGCCTCCAATCGCTCTGAAACGCTCATTTTTGACATGAGCCACTTTTCACCTTTAATGAATGAAATTCCAGGTAAAAACTCCTTTGCCATGAAGAAGATCCAAATTCATGCAGTTCAGGCTAGTAAACCTGGTTGAAAGACCTTTTTTCAGTGAAATGCAGCTTAGTGCAAAAACAGGCTGCTCTCGCTCTGAAACGCTCATTTTTCACATAAGCCACTTTTCAGCGCTAAAACAGCCTCCAATCGCTCTGAAACGCTCATTTTTCACATAAGCCACTTTTCAGCCTTAGGCGACTGTACAGTGCTAAAACAGCCTCCAATCGCTCTGAAACGCTCATTTTTGACATAAGCCACTTTTCACCTTTAATGAATGAAATTCCAGGTAAAAACTCCTTTGCCATGAAGAAGTTCCAAATTCATGCAGTTCAGGCTAGTAAACCTGGTTGAAAGACCTTTTTTCAGTGAAATGCAGCTTAGTGCAAAAACAGGCTGCTCTCGCTCTGAAACGCTCATTTTTCACATAAGCCACTTTTCAGCGCTAAAACAGCCTCCAATCGCTCTGAAACGCTCATTTTTGACATAAGCCACTTTTCACCTTTAATGAATGAAATTCCAGGTAAAAACTCCTTTGCCATGAAGAAGATCCAAATTCATGCAGTTCAGGCTAGTAAACCTGGTTGAAAGACCTTTTTTCAGTGAAATGCAGCTTAGTGCAAAAACAGGCTGCTCTCGCTCTGAAACGCTCATTTTTCACATAAGCCACTTTTCAGCGCTAAAACAGCCTCCAATCGCTCTGAAACGCTCATTTTTGACATAAGCCACTTTTCACCTTTAATGAATGAAATTCCAGGTAAAAACTCCTTTGCCATGAAGAAGATCCAAATTCATGCAGTTCAGGCTAGTAAACCTGGTTGAAAGACCTTTTTTCAGTGAAATGCAGCTTAGTGCAAAAACAGGCTGCTCTCCCTCTGAAACGCTCATTTTTCACATAAGCCACTTTTCAGCGCTAAAACAGCCTCCAATCGCTCTGAAACGCTCATTTTTCACATAAGCCACTTTTCAGCCTTAGGCGACTGTACAGTGCTAAAACAGCCTCCAATCGCTCTGAAACGCTCATTTTTGACATAAGCCACTTTTCACCTTTAATGAATGAAATTCCAGGTAAAAACTCCTTTGCCATGAAGAAGATCCAAATTCATGCAGTTCAGGCTAGTAAACCTGGTTGAAAGACCTTTTTTCAGTGAAATGCAGCTTAGTGCAAAAACAGGCTGCTCTCGCTCTGAAACGCTCATTTTTCACATAAGCCACTTTTCAGCGCTAAAACAGCCTCCAATCGCTCTGAAACGCTCATTTTTGACATAAGCCACTTTTCACCTTTAATGAATGAAATTCCAGGTAAAAACTCCTTTGCCATGAAGAAGTTCCAAATTCATGCAGTTCAGGCTAGTAAACCTGGTTGAAAGACCTTTTTTCAGTGAAATGCAGCTTAGTGCAAAAACAGGCTGCTCTCGCTCTGAAACGCTCATTTTTCACATAAGCCACTTTTCAGCGCTAAAACAGCCTCCAATCGCTCTGAAACGCTCATTTTTGACATAAGCCACTTTTCACCTTTAATGAATGAAATTCCAGGTAAAAACTCCTTTGCCATGAAGAAGATCCAAATTCAACCAGTTCAGGCTAGTAAACCTGTTTGAAAGACCTTTTTTCAGTGAAATGCAGCTTAGTGCAAAAACAGGCTGCTCTCGCTCTGAAACGCTCATTTTTCACATAAGCCACTTTTCAGCGCTAAAACAGCCTCCAATCGCTCTGAAACGCTCATTTTTGACATGAGCCACTTTTCACCTTTAATGAATGAAATTCCAGGTAAAAACTCCTTTGCCATGAAGAAGATCCAAATTCATGCAGTTCAGGCTAGTAAACCTGGTTGAAAGACCTTTTTTCAGTGAAATGCAGCTTAGTGCAAAAACAGGCTGCTCTCGCTCTGAAACGCTCATTTTTCACATAAGCCACTTTTCAGCGCTAAAACAGCCTCCAATCGCTCTGAAACGCTCATTTTTCACATAAGCCACTTTTCAGCCTTAGGCGACTGTACAGTGCTAAAACAGCCTCCAATCGCTCTGAAACGCTCATTTTTGACATAAGCCACTTTTCACCTTTAATGAATGAAATTCCAGGTAAAAACTCCTTTGCCATGAAGAAGATCCAAATTCATGCAGTTCAGGCTAGTAAACCTGGTTGAAAGACCTTTTTTCAGTGAAATGCAGCTTAGTGCAAAAACAGGCTGCTCTCGCTCTGAAACGCTCATTTTTCACATAAGCCACTTTTCAGCGCTAAAACAGCCTCCAATCGCTCTGAAACGCTCATTTTTGACATGAGCCACTTTTCACCTTTAATGAATGAAATTCCAGGTAAAAACTCCTTTGCCATGAAGAAGATCCAAATTCATGCAGTTCAGGCTAGTAAACCTGGTTGAAAGACCTTTTTTCAGTGAAATGCAGCTTAGTGCAAAAACAGGCTGCTCTCGCTCTGAAACGCTCATTTTTCACATAAGCCACTTTTCAGCGCTAAAACAGCCTCCAATCGCTCTGAAACGCTCATTTTTCACATAAGCCACTTTTCAGCCTTAGGCGACTGTACAGTGCTAAAACAGCCTCCAATCGCTCTGAAACGCTCATTTTTGACATAAGCCACTTTTCACCTTTAATGAATGAAATTCCAGGTAAAAACTCCTTTGCCATGAAGAAGTTCCAAATTCATGCAGTTCAGGCTAGTAAACCTGGTTGAAAGACCTTTTTTCAGTGAAATGCAGCTTAGTGCAAAAACAGGCTGCTCTCGCTCTGAAACGCTCATTTTTCACATAAGCCACTTTTCAGCCTTAGGCGACTGTACAGTGCTAAAACAGCCTCCTATCGCTCTGAAACGCTCATTTTTGACATAAGCCACTTTTCAGCCTTAATGAATTAAATTCCAGGTAAAAACTCCTTTGCCATGAAGAAGATCCAAATTCAACAAGTTCAGGCTAGTAAACCTGTTTGAAAGACCTTTTTTCAGTGAAATGCAGCTTAGTGCAAAAACAGGCTGCTCTCGCTCTGAAACGCTCATTTTTCACATAAGCCACTTTTCAGCGCTAAAACAGCCTCCAATCGCTCTGAAACGCTCATTTTTCACATAAGCCACTTTTCAGCCTTAGGCGACTGTACAGTGCTAAAACAGCCTCCAATCGCTCTGAAACGCTCATTTTTGACATAAGCCACTTTTCACCTTTAATGAATGAAATTCCAGGTAAAAACTCCTTTGCCATGAAGAAGATCCAAATTCATGCAGTTCAGGCTAGTAAACCTGGTTGAAAGACCTTTTTTCAGTGAAATGCAGCTTAGTGCAAAAACAGGCTGCTCTCGCTCTGAAACGCTCATTTTTCACATAAGCCACTTTTCAGCGCTAAAACAGCCTCCAATCGCTCTGAAACGCTCATTTTTCACATAAGCCACTTTTCAGCCTTAGGCGACTGTACAGTGATAAAACAGCCTCCAATCGCTCTGAAACGCTCATTTTTGACATAAGCCACTTTTCACCTTTAATGAATGAAATTCCAGGTAAAAACTCCTTTGCCATGAAGAAGTTCCAAATTCATGCAGTTCAGGCTAGTAAACCTGGTTGAAAGACCTTTTTCCAGTGAAATGCAGCTTAGTGCAAAAACAGGCTGCTCTCGCTCTGAAACGCTCATTTTTCACATAAGCCACTTTTCAGCGCTAAAACAGCCTCCAATCGCTCTGAAACGCTCATTTTTGACATAAGCCACTTTTCACCTTTAATGAATGAAATTCCAGGTAAAAACTCCTTTGCCATGAAGAAGATCCAAATTCATGCAGTTCAGGCTAGTAAACCTGGTTGAAAGACCTTTTTTCAGTGAAATGCAGCTTAGTGCAAAAACAGGCTGCTCTCGCTCTGAAACGCTCATTTTTCACATAAGCCACTTTTCAGCGCTAAAACAGCCTCCAATCGCTCTGAAACGCTCATTTTTGACATAAGCCACTTTTCACCTTTAATGAATGAAATTCCAGGTAAAAACTCCTTTGCCATGAAGAAGATCCAAATTCATGCAGTTCAGGCTAGTAAACCTGGTTGAAAGACCTTTTTTCAGTGAAATGCAGCTTAGTGCAAAAACAGGCTGCTCTCGCTCTGAAACGCTCATTTTTCACATAAGCCACTTTTCAGCGCTAAAACAGCCTCCAATCGCTCTGAAACGCTCATTTTTGACATAAGCCACTTTTCACCTTTAATGAATGAAATTCCAGGTAAAAACTCCTTTGCCATGAAGAAGATCCAAATTCATGCAGTTCAGGCTAGTAAACCTGGTTGAAAGACCTTTTTTCAGTGAAATGCAGCTTAGTGCAAAAACAGGCTGCTCTCCCTCTGAAACGCTCATTTTTCACATAAGCCACTTTTCAGCGCTAAAACAGCCTCCAATCGCTCTGAAACGCTCATTTTTCACATAAGCCACTTTTCAGCCTTAGGCGACTGTACAGTGCTAAAACAGCCTCCAATCGCTCTGAAACGCTCATTTTTGACATAAGCCACTTTTCACCTTTAATGAATGAAATTCCAGGTAAAAACTCCTTTGCCATGAAGAAGATCCAAATTCATGCAGTTCAGGCTAGTAAACCTGGTTGAAAGACCTTTTTTCAGTGAAATGCAGCTTAGTGCAAAAACAGGCTGCTCTCGCTCTGAAACGCTCATTTTTCACATAAGCCACTTTTCAGCGCTAAAACAGCCTCCAATCGCTCTGAAACGCTCATTTTTGACATAAGCCACTTTTCACCTTTAATGAATGAAATTCCAGGTAAAAACTCCTTTGCCATGAAGAAGATCCAAATTCAACCAGTTCAGGCTAGTAAACCTGTTTGAAAGACCTTTTTTCAGTGAAATGCAGCTTAGTGCAAAAACAGGCTGCTCTCGCTCTGAAACGCTCATTTTTCACATAAGCCACTTTTCAGCGCTAAAACAGCCTCCAATCGCTCTGAAACGCTCATTTTTGACATGAGCCACTTTTCACCTTTAATGAATGAAATTCCAGGTAAAAACTCCTTTGCCATGAAGAAGATCCAAATTCATGCAGTTCAGGCTAGAAAAACTTGGTTGAAAGACCTGTTTTCAGTGAAATGCAGCTTAGTGCAAAAACAGGCTGCTCTCGCTCTGAAACGCTCATTTTTCACATAAGCCACTTTTCAGCGCTAAAACAGCCTCCAATCGCTCTGAAACGCTCATTTTTCACATAAGCCACTTTTCACCTTTAATGAATGAAATTCCAGGTAAAAACTCCTTTGCCATGAAGAAGATCCAAATTCAACCAGTTCAGGCTAGTAAACCTGTTTGAAAGACCTTTTTTCAGTGAAATGCAGCTTAGTGCAAAAACAGGCTGCTCTCGCTCTGAAACGCTCATTTTTCACATAAGCCACTTTTCAGCGCTAAAACAGCCTCCAATCGCTCTGAAACGCTCATTTTTGACATGAGCCACTTTTCATCTTTAATGAATGAAATTCCAGGTAAAAACTCCTTTGCCATGAAGAAGATCCAAATTCATGCAGTTCAGGCTAGTAAACCTGGTTGAAAGACCTTTTTTCAGTGAAATGCAGCTTAGTGCAAAAACAGGCTGCTCTCGCTCTGAAACGCTCATTTTTCACATAAGCCACTTTTCAGCGCTAAAACAGCCTCCAATCGCTCTGAAACGCTCATTTTTCACATAAGCCACTTTTCACCTTTAATGAATGAAATTCCAGGTAAAAACTCCTTTGCCATGAAGAAGATCCAAATTCAACCAGTTCAGGCTAGTAAACCTGTTTGAAAGACCTTTTTTCAGTGAAATGCAGCTTAGTGCAAAAACAGGCTGCTCTCGCTCTGAAACGCTCATTTTTCACATAAGCCACTTTTCAGCCTTAGGCGACTGTACAGTGCTAAAACAGCCTCCTCTCGCTCTGAAACGCTCATTTTTCACATAAGTGAAAAAATGAGCGTTTCAGAGCGATTGGAGGCTGTTTTAGCGCTGAAAAGTTTCAGCGCTAAAACAGCCTCCAATCGCTCTGAAACGCTCATTTTTCACATAAGCCACTTTTCACCTTTAATGAATGAAATTCCAGGTAAAAACTCCTTTGCCATGAAGAAGATCCAAATTCATGCAGTTCAGGCTAGTAAACCTGGTTGAAAGACCTTTTTTCAGTGAAATGCAGCTTAGTGCAAAAACAGGCTGCTCTCGCTCTGAAACGCTCATTTTTCACATAAGCCACTTTTCAGCGCTAAAACAGCCTCCAATCGCTCTGAAACGCTCATTTTTCACATAAGCCACTTTTCACCTTTAATGAATGAAATTCCAGGTAAAAACTCCTTTGCCATGAAGAAGATCCAAATTCATGCAGTTCAGGCTAGTAAACCTGGTTGAAAGACCTTTTTTCAGTGAAATGCAGCTTAGTGCAAAAACAGGCTGCTCTCGCTCTGAAACGCTCATTTTTCACATAAGCCACTTTTCAGCGCTAAAACAGCCTCCAATCGCTCTGAAACGCTCATTTTTGACATAAGCCACTTTTCACCTTTAATGAATGAAATTCCAGGTAAAAACTCCTTTGCCATGAAGAAGATCCAAATTCATGCAGTTCAGGCTAGTAAACCTGGTTGAAAGACCTTTTTTCAGTGAAATGCAGCTTAGTGCAAAAACAGGCTGCTCTCCCTCTGAAACGCTCATTTTTCACATAAGCCACTTTTCAGCGCTAAAACAGCCTCCAATCGCTCTGAAACGCTCATTTTTGACATAAGCCACTTTTCACCTTTAATGAATGAAATTCCAGGTAAAAACTCCTTTGCCATGAAGAAGATCCAAATTCATGCAGTTCAGGCTAGTAAACCTGGTTGAAAGACCTTTTTTCAGTGAAATGCAGCTTAGTGCAAAAACAGGCTGCTCTCGCTCTGAAACGCTCATTTTTCACATGAGCCACTTTTCAGCGCTAAAACAGCCTCCAATCGCTCTGAAACGCTCATTTTTCACATAAGCCACTTTTCAGCCTTAGGCGACTGTACAGTGCTAAAACAGCCTCCAATCGCTCTGAAACGCTCATTTTTGACATAAGCCACTTTTCACCTTTAATGAATGAAATTCCAGGTAAAAACTCCTTTGCCATGAAGAAGATCCAAATTCATGCAGTTCAGGCTAGTAAACCTGGTTGAAAGACCTTTTTTCAGTGAAATGCAGCTTAGTGCAAAAACAGGCTGCTCTCGCTCTGAAACGCTCATTTTTCACATAAGCCACTTTTCAGCGCTAAAACAGCCTCCAATCGCTCTGAAACGCTCATTTTTGACATAAGCCACTTTTCACCTTTAATGAATGAAATTCCAGGTAAAAACTCCTTTGCCATGAAGAAGATCCAAATTCAACCAGTTCAGGCTAGTAAACCTGTTTGAAAGACCTTTTTTCAGTGAAATGCAGCTTAGTGCAAAAACAGGCTGCTCTCGCTCTGAAACGCTCATTTTTCACATAAGCCACTTTTCAGCGCTAAAACAGCCTCCAATCGCTCTGAAACGCTCATTTTTGACATGAGCCACTTTTCACCTTTAATGAATGAAATTCCAGGTAAAAACTCCTTTGCCATGAAGAAGATCCAAATTCATGCAGTTCAGGCTAGAAAAACTTGGTTGAAAGACCTGTTTTCAGTGAAATGCAGCTTAGTGCAAAAACAGGCTGCTCTCGCTCTGAAACGCTCATTTTTCACATAAGCCACTTTTCAGCGCTAAAACAGCCTCCAATCGCTCTGAAACGCTCATTTTTCACATAAGCCACTTTTCACCTTTAATGAATGAAATTCCAGGTAAAAACTCCTTTGCCATGAAGAAGATCCAAATTCAACCAGTTCAGGCTAGTAAACCTGTTTGAAAGACCTTTTTTCAGTGAAATGCAGCTTAGTGCAAAAACAGGCTGCTCTCGCTCTGAAACGCTCATTTTTCACATAAGCCACTTTTCAGCGCTAAAACAGCCTCCAATCGCTCTGAAACGCTCATTTTTGACATGAGCCACTTTTCATCTTTAATGAATGAAATTCCAGGTAAAAACTCCTTTGCCATGAAGAAGATCCAAATTCATGCAGTTCAGGCTAGTAAACCTGGTTGAAAGACCTTTTTTCAGTGAAATGCAGCTTAGTGCAAAAACAGGCTGCTCTCGCTCTGAAACGCTCATTTTTCACATAAGCCACTTTTCAGCGCTAAAACAGCCTCCAATCGCTCTGAAACGCTCATTTTTCACATAAGCCACTTTTCACCTTTAATGAATGAAATTCCAGGTAAAAACTCCTTTGCCATGAAGAAGATCCAAATTCAACCAGTTCAGGCTAGTAAACCTGTTTGAAAGACCTTTTTTCAGTGAAATGCAGCTTAGTGCAAAAACAGGCTGCTCTCGCTCTGAAACGCTCATTTTTCACATAAGCCACTTTTCAGCCTTAGGCGACTGTACAGTGCTAAAACAGCCTCCTCTCGCTCTGAAACGCTCATTTTTCACATAAGCCACTTTTCAGCCTTAATGAATGAAATTCCAGGTAAAAACTCCTTTGCCATGAAGAAGATCCAAATTCATGCAGTTCAGGCTAGTAAACCTGGTTGAAAGACCTTTTTTCAGTGAAATGCAGCTTAGTGCAAAAACAGGCTGCTCTCGCTCTGAAACGCTCATTTTTCACATAAGCCACTTTTCAGCGCTAAAACAGCCTCCAATCGCTCTGAAACGCTCATTTTTGACATAAGCCACTTTTCACCTTTAATGAATGAAATTCCAGGTAAAAACTCCTTTGCCATGAAGAAGATCCAAATTCATGCAGTTCAGGCTAGTAAACCTGGTTGAAAGACCTTTTTTCAGTGAAATGCAGCTTAGTGCAAAAACAGGCTGCTCTCGCTCTGAAACGCTCATTTTTCACATAAGCCACTTTTCAGCGCTAAAACAGCCTCCAATCGCTCTGAAACGCTCATTTTTGACATAAGCCACTTTTCACCTTTAATGAATGAAATTCCAGGTAAAAACTCCTTTGCCATGAAGAAGATCCAAATTCATGCAGTTCAGGCTAGTAAACCTGGTTGAAAGACCTTTTTTCAGTGAAATGCAGCTTAGTGCAAAAACAGGCTGCTCTCGCTCTGAAACGCTCATTTTTCACATAAGCCACTTTTCAGCGCTAAAACAGCCTCCAATCGCTCTGAAACGCTCATTTTTGACATAAGCCACTTTTCACCTTTAATGAATGAAATTCCAGGTAAAAACTCCTTTGCCATGAAGAAGATCCAAATTCATGCAGTTCAGGCTAGTAAACCTGGTTGAAAGACCTTTTTTCAGTGAAATGCAGCTTAGTGCAAAAACAGGCTGCTCTCGCTCTGAAACGCTCATTTTTCACATAAGCCACTTTTCAGCCTTAGGCGACTGTACAGTGCTAAAACAGCCTCCTCTCGCTCTGAAACGCTCATTTTTCACATAAGCCACTTTTCAGCCTTAGGCGACTGTACAGTGCTAAAACAGCCTCCTATCGCTCTGAAACGCTCATTTTTGACATAACCCACTTTTCAGCCTTAATGAATGAAATTCCAGGTAAAAACTCCTTTGCCATGAAGAAGATCCAAATTCATGCAGTTCAGGCTAGTAAACCTGGTTGAAAGACCTTTTTTCAGTGAAATGCAGCTTAGTGCAAAAACAGGCTGCTCTCGCTCTGAAACGCTCATTTTTCACATAAGCCACTTTTCAGCCTTAGGCGACTGTACAGTGCTAAAACAGCCTCCTATCGCTCTGAAACGCTCATTTTTGACATAACCCACTTTTCAGCCTTAATGAATTAAATTCCAGGTAAAAACTCCTTTGCCATGAAGAAGATCCAAATTCAACCAGTTCAGGCTAGTAAACCTGTTTGAAAGACCTTTTTTCAGTGAAATGCAGCTTAGTGCAAAAACAGGCTGCTCTCGCTCTGAAACGCTCATTTTTCACATAAGCCACTTTTCAGCGCTAAAACAGCCTCCAATCGCTCTGAAACGCTCATTTTTGACATAAGCCACTTTTCACCTTTAATGAATGAAATTCCAGGTAAAAACTCCTTTGCCATGAAGAAGATCCAAATTCAACCAGTTCAGGCTAGTAAACCTGTTTGAAAGACCTTTTTTCAGTGAAATGCAGCTTAGTGCAAAAACAGGCTGCTCTCGCTCTGAAACGCTCATTTTTCACATAAGCCACTTTTCAGCGCTAAAACAGCCTCCAATCGCTCTGAAACGCTCATTTTTGACATGAGCCACTTTTCACCTTTAATGAATGAAATTCCAGGTAAAAACTCCTTTGCCATGAAGAAGATCCAAATTCATGCAGTTCAGGCTAGAAAAACTTGGTTGAAAGACCTGTTTTCAGTGAAATGCAGCTTAGTGCAAAAACAGGCTGCTCTCGCTCTGAAACGCTCATTTTTCACATAAGCCACTTTTCAGCGCTAAAACAGCCTCCAATCGCTCTGAAACGCTCATTTTTCACATAAGCCACTTTTCACCTTTAATGAATGAAATTCCAGGTAAAAACTCCTTTGCCATGAAGAAGATCCAAATTCAACCAGTTCAGGCTAGTAAACCTGTTTGAAAGACCTTTTTTCAGTGAAATGCAGCTTAGTGCAAAAACAGGCTGCTCTCGCTCTGAAACGCTCATTTTTCACATAAGCCACTTTTCAGCGCTAAAACAGCCTCCAATCGCTCTGAAACGCTCATTTTTGACATGAGCCACTTTTCATCTTTAATGAATGAAATTCCAGGTAAAAACTCCTTTGCCATGAAGAAGATCCAAATTCATGCAGTTCAGGCTAGTAAACCTGGTTGAAAGACCTTTTTTCAGTGAAATGCAGCTTAGTGCAAAAACAGGCTGCTCTCGCTCTGAAACGCTCATTTTTCACATAAGCCACTTTTCAGCGCTAAAACAGCCTCCAATCGCTCTGAAACGCTCATTTTTCACATAAGCCACTTTTCACCTTTAATGAATGAAATTCCAGGTAAAAACTCCTTTGCCATGAAGAAGATCCAAATTCAACCAGTTCAGGCTAGTAAACCTGTTTGAAAGACCTTTTTTCAGTGAAATGCAGCTTAGTGCAAAAACAGGCTGCTCTCGCTCTGAAACGCTCATTTTTCACATAAGCCACTTTTCAGCCTTAGGCGACTGTACAGTGCTAAAACAGCCTCCTCTCGCTCTGAAACGCTCATTTTTCACATAAGCCACTTTTCAGCCTTAATGAATGAAATTCCAGGTAAAAACTCCTTTGCCATGAAGAAGATCCAAATTCATGCAGTTCAGGCTAGTAAACCTGGTTGAAAGACCTTTTTTCAGTGAAATGCAGCTTAGTGCAAAAACAGGCTGCTCTCGCTCTGAAACGCTCATTTTTCACATAAGCCACTTTTCAGCGCTAAAACAGCCTCCAATCGCTCTGAAACGCTCATTTTTGACATAAGCCACTTTTCACCTTTAATGAATGAAATTCCAGGTAAAAACTCCTTTGCCATGAAGAAGTTCCAAATTCATGCAGTTCAGGCTAGTAAACCTGGTTGAAAGACCTTTTTTCAGTGAAATGCAGCTTAGTGCAAAAACAGGCTGCTCTCGCTCTGAAACGCTCATTTTTCACATAAGTGAAAAAATGAGCGTTTCAGAGCGATTGGAGGCTGTTTTAGCGCTGAAAAGTTTCAGCGCTAAAACAGCCTCCAATCGCTCTGAAACGCTCATTTTTCACATAAGCCACTTTTCACCTTTAATGAATGAAATTCCAGGTAAAAACTCCTTTGCCATGAAGAAGATCCAAATTCATGCAGTTCAGGCTAGTAAACCTGGTTGAAAGACCTTTTTTCAGTGAAATGCAGCTTAGTGCAAAAACAGGCTGCTCTCGCTCTGAAACGCTCATTTTTCACATAAGCCACTTTTCAGCGCTAAAACAGCCTCCAATCGCTCTGAAACGCTCATTTTTCACATAAGCCACTTTTCAGCCTTAGGCGACTGTACAGTGCTAAAACAGCCTCCAATCGCTCTGAAACGCTCATTTTTGACATAAGCCACTTTTCACCTTTAATGAATGAAATTCCAGGTAAAAACTCCTTTGCCATGAAGAAGATCCAAATTCATGCAGTTCAGGCTAGTAAACCTGGTTGAAAGACCTTTTTTCAGTGAAATGCAGCTTAGTGCAAAAACAGGCTGCTCTCGCTCTGAAACGCTCATTTTTCACATAAGCCACTTTTCAGCGCTAAAACAGCCTCCAATCGCTCTGAAACGCTCATTTTTGACATAAGCCACTTTTCACCTTTAATGAATGAAATTCCAGGTAAAAACTCCTTTGCCATGAAGAAGATCCAAATTCATGCAGTTCAGGCTAGTAAACCTGGTTGAAAGACCTTTTTTCAGTGAAATGCAGCTTAGTGCAAAAACAGGCTGCTCTCGCTCTGAAACGCTCATTTTTCACATAAGCCACTTTTCAGCGCTAAAACAGCCTCCAATCGCTCTGAAACGCTCATTTTTCACATAAGCCACTTTTCAGCCTTAGGCGACTGTACAGTGCTAAAACAGCCTCCAATCGCTCTGAAACGCTCATTTTTGACATAAGCCACTTTTCACCTTTAATGAATGAAATTCCAGGTAAAAACTCCTTTGCCATGAAGAAGATCCAAATTCATGCAGTTCAGGCTAGTAAACCTGGTTGAAAGACCTTTTTTCAGTGAAATGCAGCTTAGTGCAAAAACAGGCTGCTCTCGCTCTGAAACGCTCATTTTTCACATAAGCCACTTTTCAGCCTTAGGCGACTGTACAGTGCTAAAACAGCCTCCTCTCGCTCTGAAACGCTCATTTTTCACATAAGCCACTTTTCAGCCTTAGGCGACTGTACAGTGCTAAAACAGCCTCCTATCGCTCTGAAACGCTCATTTTTGACATAACCCACTTTTCAGCCTTAATGAATGAAATTCCAGGTAAAAACTCCTTTGCCATGAAGAAGATCCAAATTCATGCAGTTCAGGCTAGTAAACCTGGTTGAAAGACCTTTTTTCAGTGAAATGCAGCTTAGTGCAAAAACAGGCTGCTCTCGCTCTGAAACGCTCATTTTTCACATAAGCCACTTTTCAGCCTTAGGCGACTGTACAGTGCTAAAACAGCCTCCTATCGCTCTGAAACGCTCATTTTTGACATAACCCACTTTTCAGCCTTAATGAATTAAATTCCAGGTAAAAACTCCTTTGCCATGAAGAAGATCCAAATTCAACCAGTTCAGGCTAGTAAACCTGTTTGAAAGACCTTTTTTCAGTGAAATGCAGCTTAGTGCAAAAACAGGCTGCTCTCGCTCTGAAACGCTCATTTTTCACATAAGCCACTTTTCAGCGCTAAAACAGCCTCCAATCGCTCTGAAACGCTCATTTTTGACATAAGCCACTTTTCACCTTTAATGAATGAAATTCCAGGTAAAAACTCCTTTGCCATGAAGAAGATCCAAATTCAACCAGTTCAGGCTAGTAAACCTGTTTGAAAGACCTTTTTTCAGTGAAATGCAGCTTAGTGCAAAAACAGGCTGCTCTCGCTCTGAAACGCTCATTTTTCACATAAGCCACTTTTCAGCGCTAAAACAGCCTCCAATCGCTCTGAAACGCTCATTTTTGACATGAGCCACTTTTCACCTTTAATGAATGAAATTCCAGGTAAAAACTCCTTTGCCATGAAGAAGATCCAAATTCATGCAGTTCAGGCTAGTAAACCTGGTTGAAAGACCTTTTTTCAGTGAAATGCAGCTTAGTGCAAAAACAGGCTGCTCTCGCTCTGAAACGCTCATTTTTCACATAAGCCACTTTTCAGCGCTAAAACAGCCTCCAATCGCTCTGAAACGCTCATTTTTCACATAAGCCACTTTTCACCTTTAATGAATGAAATTCCAGGTAAAAACTCCTTTGCCATGAAGAAGATCCAAATTCAACCAGTTCAGGCTAGTAAACCTGTTTGAAAGACCTTTTTTCAGTGAAATGCAGCTTAGTGCAAAAACAGGCTGCTCTCGCTCTGAAACGCTCATTTTTCACATAAGCCACTTTTCAGCGCTAAAACAGCCTCCAATCGCTCTGAAACGCTCATTTTTGACATGAGCCACTTTTCATCTTTAATGAATGAAATTCCAGGTAAAAACTCCTTTGCCATGAAGAAGATCCAAATTCATGCAGTTCAGGCTAGTAAACCTGGTTGAAAGACCTTTTTTCAGTGAAATGCAGCTTAGTGCAAAAACAGGCTGCTCTCGCTCTGAAACGCTCATTTTTCACATAAGCCACTTTTCAGCGCTAAAACAGCCTCCAATCGCTCTGAAACGCTCATTTTTCACATAAGCCACTTTTCACCTTTAATGAATGAAATTCCAGGTAAAAACTCCTTTGCCATGAAGAAGATCCAAATTCAACCAGTTCAGGCTAGTAAACCTGTTTGAAAGACCTTTTTTCAGTGAAATGCAGCTTAGTGCAAAAACAGGCTGCTCTCGCTCTGAAACGCTCATTTTTCACATAAGCCACTTTTCAGCCTTAGGCGACTGTACAGTGCTAAAACAGCCTCCTCTCGCTCTGAAACGCTCATTTTTCACATAAGCCACTTTTCAGCCTTAATGAATGAAATTCCAGGTAAAAACTCCTTTGCCATGAAGAAGATCCAAATTCATGCAGTTCAGGCTAGTAAACCTGGTTGAAAGACCTTTTTTCAGTGAAATGCAGCTTAGTGCAAAAACAGGCTGCTCTCGCTCTGAAACGCTCATTTTTCACATAAGCCACTTTTCAGCGCTAAAACAGCCTCCAATCGCTCTGACACGCTCATTTTTGACATAAGCCACTTTTCACCTTTAATGAATGAAATTCCAGGTAAAAACTCCTTTGCCATGAAGAAGATCCAAATTCATGCAGTTCAGGCTAGTAAACCTGGTTGAAAGACCTTTTTTCAGTGAAATGCAGCTTAGTGCAAAAACAGGCTGCTCTCGCTCTGAAACGCTCATTTTTCACATAAGCCACTTTTCAGCGCTAAAACAGCCTCCAATCGCTCTGAAACGCTCATTTTTCACATAAGCCACTTTTCACCTTTAATGAATGAAATTCCAGGTAAAAACTCCTTTGCCATGAAGAAGATCCAAATTCATGCAGTTCAGGCTAGTAAACCTGGTTGAAAGACCTTTTTTCAGTGAAATGCAGCTTAGTGCAAAAACAGGCTGCTCTCGCTCTGAAACGCTCATTTTTCACATAAGCCACTTTTCACCTTTAATGAATGAAATTCCAGGTAAAAACTCCTTTGCCATGAAGAAGATCCAAATTCATGCAGTTCAGGCTAGTAAACCTGGTTGAAAGACCTTTTTTCAGTGAAATGCAGCTTAGTGCAAAGGTTGAAAGACCTTTTTTCAGTGAAATGCAGCTTAGTGCAAAAACAGGCTGCTCTCGCTCTGAAACGCTCATTTTTCACATAAGCCACTTTTCAGCGCTAAAACAGCCTCCAATCGCTCTGAAACGCTCATTTTTCACATAATCCACTTTTCAGCCTTAGGCGACTGTACAGTGCTAAAACAGCCTCCAATCGCTCTGAAACGCTCATTTTTGACATAAGCCACTTTTCACCTTTAATGAATGAAATTCCAGGTAAAAACTCCTTTGCCATGAAGAAGATCCAAATTCATGCAGTTCAGGCTAGTAAACCTGGTTGAAAGACCTTTTTTCAGTGAAATGCAGCTTAGTGCAAAAACAGGCTGCTCTCGCTCTGAAACGCTCATTTTTCACATAAGCCACTTTTCAGCGCTAAAACAGCCTCCAATCGCTCTGAAACGCTCATTTTTAAAAACTCCTTTGCCATGAAGAAGATCCAAATTCAACCAGTTCAGGCTAGTAAACCTGTTTGAAAGACCTTTTTTCAGTGAAATGCAGCTTAGTGCAAAAACAGGCTGCTCTCGCTCTGAAACGCTCATTTTTCACATAAGCCACTTTTCAGCGCTAAAACAGCCTCCAATCGCTCTGAAACGCTCATTTTTGACATGAGCCACTTTTCACCTTTAATGAATGAAATTCCAGGTAAAAACTCCTTTGCCATGAAGAAGATCCAAATTCATGCAGTTCAGGCTAGTAAACCTGGTTGAAAGACCTTTTTTCAGTGAAATGCAGCTTAGTGCAAAAACAGGCTGCTCTCGCTCTGAAACGCTCATTTTTCACATAAGCCACTTTTCAGCGCTAAAACAGCCTCCAATCGCTCTGAAACGCTCATTTTTGACATAAGCCACTTTTCCACCTTTAATAAATGAAATTCCAGGTAAAAACTCCTTTGCCATGAAGAAGATCCAAATTCAACCAGTCAGGCTAGTAAACCTGTTTGAAAGACCTTTTTTCAGTGAAATGCAGCTTAGTGCAAAAACAGGCTGCTCTCGCTCTGAAACGCTCATTTTTCACATAAGCCACTTTTCAGCCTTAGGCGACTGTACAGTGCTAAAACAGCCTCCTCTCGCTCTGAAACGCTCATTTTTCACATAAGCCACTTTCAGCCTTAATGAATGAAATTCCAGGTAAAAACTCCTTTGCCATGAAGAAGATCCAAATTCATGCAGTTCAGGCTAGTAAACCTGGTTGAAAGACCTTTTTTCAGTGAAATGCAGCTTAGTGCAAAAACAGGCTGCTCTCGCTCTGAAACGCTCATTTTTCACATAAGCCACTTTTCAGCGCTAAAACAGCCTCCAATCGCTCTGAAACGCTCATTTTTGACATAAGCCACTTTTCACCTTTAATGAATGAAATTCCAGGTAAAAACTCGTTTGCCATGAAGAAGATCCAAATTCATGCAGTTCAGGCTAGTAAACCTGGTTGAAAGACCTTTTTTCAGTGAAATGCAGCTTAGTGCAAAAACAGGCTGCTCTCGCTCTGAAACGCTCATTTTTCACATAAGCCACTTTTCAGCGCTAAAACAGCCTCCAATCGCTCTGAAACGCTCATTTTTGACATAAGCCACTTTTCACCTTTAATGAATGAAATTCCAGGTAAAAACTCCTTTGCCATGAAGAAGATCCAAATTCATGCAGTTCAGGCTAGTAAACCTGGTTGAAAGACCTTTTTTCAGTGAAATGCAGCTTAGTGCAAAAACAGGCTGCTCTCGCTCTGAAACGCTCATTTTTCACATAAGCCACTTTTCAGCGCTAAAACAGCCTCCAATCGCTCTGAAACGCTCATTTTTGACATAAGCCACTTTTCACCTTTAATGAATGAAATTCCAGGTAAAAACTCCTTTGCCATGAAGAAGATCCAAATTCATGCAGTTCAGGCTAGTAAACCTGGTTGAAAGACCTTTTTTCAGTGAAATGCAGCTTAGTGCAAAAACAGGCTGCTCTCGCTCTGAAACGCTCATTTTTCACATAAGCCACTTTTCAGCGCTAAAACAGCCTCCAATCGCTCTGAAACGCTCATTTTTCACATAAGCCACTTTTCAGCCTTAGGCGACTGTACAGTGCTAAAACAGCCTCCAATCGCTCTGAAACGCTCATTTTTGACATAAGCCACTTTTCACCTTTAATGAATGAAATTCCAGGTAAAAACTCCTTTGCCATGAAGAAGATCCAAATTCATGCAGTTCAGGCTAGTAAACCTGGTTGAAAGACCTTTTTTCAGTGAAATGCAGCTTAGTGCAAAAACAGGCTGCTCTCGCTCTGAAACGCTCATTTTTCACATAAGCCACTTTTCAGCGCTAAAACAGCCTCCAATCGCTCTGAAACGCTCATTTTTGACATAAGCCACTTTTCACCTTTAATGAATGAAATTCCAGGTAAAAACTCCTTTGCCATGAAGAAGATCCAAATTCAACCAGTTCAGGCTAGTAAACCTGTTTGAAAGACCTTTTTTCAGTGAAATGCAGCTTAGTGCAAAAACAGGCTGCTCTCGCTCTGAAACGCTCATTTTTCACATAAGCCACTTTTCAGCGCTAAAACAGCCTCCAATCGCTCTGAAACGCTCATTTTTGACATGAGCCACTTTTCACCTTTAATGAATGAAATTCCAGGTAAAAACTCCTTTGCCATGAAGAAGATCCAAATTCATGCAGTTCAGGCTAGTAAACCTGGTTGAAAGACCTTTTTTCAGTGAAATGCAGCTTAGTGCAAAAACAGGCTGCTCTCGCTCTGAAACGCTCATTTTTCACATAAGCCACTTTTCAGCGCTAAAACAGCCTCCAATCGCTCTGAAACGCTCATTTTTCACATAAGCCACTTTTCAGCCTTAGGCGACTGTACAGTGCTAAAACAGCCTCCAATCGCTCTGAAACGCTCATTTTTGACATAAGCCACTTTTCACCTTTAATGAATGAAATTCCAGGTAAAAACTCCTTTGCCATGAAGAAGTTCCAAATTCATGCAGTTCAGGCTAGTAAACCTGGTTGAAAGACCTTTTTTCAGTGAAATGCAGCTTAGTGCAAAAACAGGCTGCTCTCGCTCTGAAACGCTCATTTTTCACATAAGCCACTTTTCAGCGCTAAAACAGCCTCCAATCGCTCTGAAACGCTCATTTTTGACATAAGCCACTTTTCACCTTTAATGAATGAAATTCCAGGTAAAAACTCCTTTGCCATGAAGAAGATCCAAATTCATGCAGTTCAGGCTAGTAAACCTGGTTGAAAGACCTTTTTTCAGTGAAATGCAGCTTAGTGCAAAAACAGGCTGCTCTCGCTCTGAAACGCTCATTTTTCACATAAGCCACTTTTCAGCGCTAAAACAGCCTCCAATCGCTCTGAAACGCTCATTTTTGACATAAGCCACTTTTCACCTTTAATGAATGAAATTCCAGGTAAAAACTCCTTTGCCATGAAGAAGATCCAAATTCATGCAGTTCAGGCTAGTAAACCTGGTTGAAAGACCTTTTTTCAGTGAAATGCAGCTTAGTGCAAAAACAGGCTGCTCTCGCTCTGAAACGCTCATTTTTCACATAAGCCACTTTTCAGCCTTAGGCGACTGTACAGTGCTAAAACAGCCTCCTCTCGCTCTGAAACGCTCATTTTTCACATAAGCCACTTTTCAGCCTTAGGCGACTGTACAGTGCTAAAACAGCCTCCTATCGCTCTGAAACGCTCATTTTTGACATAAGCCACTTTTCAGCCTTAATGAATTAAATTCCAGGTAAAAACTCCTTTGCCATGAAGAAGATCCAAATTCAACAAGTTCAGGCTAGTAAACCTGTTTGAAAGACCTTTTTTCAGTGAAATGCAGCTTAGTGCAAAAACAGGCTGCTCTCGCTCTGAAACGCTCATTTTTCACATAAGCCACTTTTCAGCGCTAAAACAGCCTCCAATCGCTCTGAAACGCTCATTTTTCACATAAGCCACTTTTCAGCCTTAGGCGACTGTACAGTGCTAAAACAGCCTCCAATCGCTCTGAAACGCTCATTTTTGACATAAGCCACTTTTCACCTTTAATGAATGAAATTCCAGGTAAAAACTCCTTTGCCATGAAGAAGATCCAAATTCATGCAGTTCAGGCTAGTAAACCTGGTTGAAAGACCTTTTTTCAGTGAAATGCAGCTTAGTGCAAAAACAGGCTGCTCTCGCTCTGAAACGCTCATTTTTCACATAAGCCACTTTTCAGCGCTAAAACAGCCTCCAATCGCTCTGAAACGCTCATTTTTGACATAAGCCACTTTTCACCTTTAATGAATGAAATTCCAGGTAAAAACTCCTTTGCCATGAAGAAGATCCAAATTCATGCAGTTCAGGCTAGTAAACCTGGTTGAAAGACCTTTTTTCAGTGAAATGCAGCTTAGTGCAAAAACAGGCTGCTCTCGCTCTGAAACGCTCATTTTTCACATAAGCCACTTTTCAGCGCTAAAACAGCCTCCAATCGCTCTGAAACGCTCATTTTTGACATAAGCCACTTTTCACCTTTAATGAATGAAATTCCAGGTAAAAACTCCTTTGCCATGAAGAAGATCCAAATTCAACCAGTTCAGGCTAGTAAACCTGTTTGAAAGACCTTTTTTCAGTGAAATGCAGCTTAGTGCAAAAACAGGCTGCTCTCGCTCTGAAACGCTCATTTTTCACATAAGCCACTTTTCAGCGCTAAAACAGCCTCCAATCGCTCTGAAACGCTCATTTTTGACATGAGCCACTTTTCACCTTTAATGAATGAAATTCCAGGTAAAAACTCCTTTGCCATGAAGAAGATCCAAATTCATGCAGTTCAGGCTAGTAAACCTGGTTGAAAGACCTTTTTTCAGTGAAATGCAGCTTAGTGCAAAAACAGGCTGCTCTCGCTCTGAAACGCTCATTTTTCACATAAGCCACTTTTCAGCGCTAAAACAGCCTCCAATCGCTCTGAAACGCTCATTTTTGACATAAGCCACTTTTCACCTTTAATGAATGAAATTCCAGGTAAAAACTCCTTTGCCATGAAGAAGATCCAAATTCAACCAGTTCAGGCTAGTAAACCTGTTTGAAAGACCTTTTTTCAGTGAAATGCAGCTTAGTGCAAAAACAGGCTGCTCTCGCTCTGAAACGCTCATTTTTCACATAAGCCACTTTTCAGCGCTAAAACAGCCTCCAATCGCTCTGAAACGCTCATTTTTGACATAAGCCACTTTTCACCTTTAATGAATGAAATTCCAGGTAAAAACTCCTTTGCCATGAAGAAGATCCAAATTCAACCAGTTCAGGCTAGTAAACCTGTTTGAAAGACCTTTTTTCAGTGAAATGCAGCTTAGTGCAAAAACAGGCTGCTCTCGCTCTGAAACGCTCATTTTTCACATAAGCCACTTTTCAGCGCTAAAACAGCCTCCAATCGCTCTGAAACGCTCATTTTTGACATGAGCCACTTTTCACCTTTAATGAATGAAATTCCAGGTAAAAACTCCTTTGCCATGAAGAAGATCCAAATTCATGCAGTTCAGGCTAGTAAACCTGGTTGAAAGACCTTTTTTCAGTGAAATGCAGCTTAGTGCAAAAACAGGCTGCTCTCGCTCTGAAACGCTCATTTTTCACATAAGCCACTTTTCAGCGCTAAAACAGCCTCCAATCGCTCTGAAACGCTCATTTTTCACATAAGCCACTTTTCAGCCTTAGGCGACTGTACAGTGCTAAAACAGCCTCCAATCGCTCTGAAACGCTCATTTTTGACATAAGCCACTTTTCACCTTTAATGAATGAAATTCCAGGTAAAAACTCCTTTGCCATGAAGAAGTTCCAAATTCATGCAGTTCAGGCTAGTAAACCTGGTTGAAAGACCTTTTTTCAGTGAAATGCAGCTTAGTGCAAAAACAGGCTGCTCTCGCTCTGAAACGCTCATTTTTCACATAAGCCACTTTTCAGCGCTAAAACAGCCTCCAATCGCTCTGAAACGCTCATTTTTTACATAAGCCACTTTTCACCTTTAATGAATGAAATTCCAGGTAAAAACTCCTTTGCCATGAAGAAGATCCAAATTCATGCAGTTCAGGCTAGTAAACCTGGTTGAAAGACCTTTTTTCAGTGAAATGCAGCTTAGTGCAAAAACAGGCTGCTCTCGCTCTGAAACGCTCATTTTTCACATAAGCCACTTTTCAGCGCTAAAACAGCCTCCAATCGCTCTGAAACGCTCATTTTTGACATAAGCCACTTTTCACCTTTAATGAATGAAATTCCAGGTAAAAACTCCTTTGCCATGAAGAAGATCCAAATTCATGCAGTTCAGGCTAGTAAACCTGGTTGAAAGACCTTTTTCAGTGAAATGCAGCTTAGTGCAAAAACAGGCTGCTCTCGCTCTGAAACGCTCATTTTTCACATAAGCCACTTTTCAGCGCTAAAACAGCCTCCAATCGCTCTGAAACGCTCATTTTTCACATAAGCCACTTTTCACCTTTAATGAATGAAATTCCAGGTAAAAACTCCTTTGCCATGAAGAAGATCCAAATTCATGCAGTTCAGGCTAGTAAACCTGGTTGAAAGACCTTTTTTCAGTGAAATGCAGCTTAGTGCAAAAACAGGCTGCTCTCGCTCTGAAACGCTCATTTTTCACATAAGCCACTTTTCAGCGCTAAAACAGCCTCCAATCGCTCTGAAACGCTCATTTTTGACATAAGCCACTTTTCACCTTTAATGAATGAAATTCCAGGTAAAAACTCCTTTGCCATGAAGAAGATCCAAATTCATCCAGTTCAGGCTAGTAAACCTGTTTGAAAGACCTTTTTTCAGTGAAATGCAGCTTAGTGCAAAAACAGGCTGCTCTCGCTCTGAAACGCTCATTTTTCACATAAGCCACTTTTCAGCGCTAAAACAGCCTCCAATCGCTCTGAAACGCTCATTTTTGACATGAGCCACTTTTCACCTTTAATGAATGAAATTCCAGGTAAAAACTCCTTTGCCATGAAGAAGATCCAAATTCATGCAGTTCAGGCTAGTAAACCTGGTTGAAAGACCTTTTTTCAGTGAAATGCAGCTTAGTGCAAAAACAGGCTGCTCTCGCTCTGAAACGCTCATTTTTCACATAAGCCACTTTTCAGCGCTAAAACAGCCTCCAATCGCTCTGAAACGCTCATTTTTGACATAAGCCACTTTTCACCTTTAATGAATGAAATTCCAGGTAAAAACTCCTTTGCCATGAAGAAGATCCAAATTCAACCAGTTCAGGCTAGTAAACCTGTTTGAAAGACCTTTTTTCAGTGAAATGCAGCTTAGTGCAAAAACAGGCTGCTCTCGCTCTGAAACGCTCATTTTTCACATAAGCCACTTTTCAGCGCTAAAACAGCCTCCAATCGCTCTGAAACGCTCATTTTTGACATGAGCCACTTTTCACCTTTAATGAATGAAATTCCAGGTAAAAACTCCTTTGCCATGAAGAAGATCCAAATTCATGCAGTTCAGGCTAGTAAACCTGGTTGAAAGACCTTTTTTCAGTGAAATGCAGCTTAGTGCAAAAACAGGCTGCTCTCGCTCTGAAACGCTCATTTTTCACATAAGCCACTTTTCAGCGCTAAAACAGCCTCCAATCGCTCTGAAACGCTCATTTTTGACATAAGCCACTTTTCACCTTTAATGAATGAAATTCCAGGTAAAAACTCCTTTGCCATGAAGAAGATCCAAATTCAACCAGTTCAGGCTAGTAAACCTGTTTGAAAGACCTTTTTTCAGTGAAATGCAGCTTAGTGCAAAAACAGGCTGCTCTCGCTCTGAAACGCTCATTTTTCACATAAGCCACTTTTCAGCGCTAAAACAGCCTCCAATCGCTCTGAAACGCTCATTTTTGACATGAGCCACTTTTCACCTTTAATGAATGAAATTCCAGGTAAAAACTCCTTTGCCATGAAGAAGATCCAAATTCATGCAGTTCAGGCTAGTAAACCTGGTTGAAAGACCTTTTTTCAGTGAAATGCAGCTTAGTGCAAAAACAGGCTGCTCTCGCTCTGAAACGCTCATTTTTCACATAAGCCACTTTTCAGCGCTAAAACAGCCTCCAATCGCTCTGAAACGCTCATTTTTGACATAAGCCACTTTTCACCTTTAATGAATGAAATTCCAGGTAAAAACTCCTTTGCCATGAAGAAGATCCAAATTCAACCAGTTCAGGCTAGTAAACCTGTTTGAAAGACCTTTTTTCAGTGAAATGCAGCTTAGTGCAAAAACAGGCTGCTCTCGCTCTGAAACGCTCATTTTTCACATAAGCCACTTTTCAGCGCTAAAACAGCCTCCAATCGCTCTGAAACGCTCATTTTTGACATGAGCCACTTTTCACCTTTAATGAATGAAATTCCAGGTAAAAACTCCTTTGCCATGAAGAAGATCCAAATTCATGCAGTTCAGGCTAGTAAACCTGGTTGAAAGACCTTTTTTCAGTGAAATGCAGCTTAGTGCAAAAACAGGCTGCTCTCGCTCTGAAACGCTCATTTTTCACATAAGCCACTTTTCAGCGCTAAAACAGCCTCCAATCGCTCTGAAACGCTCATTTTTGACATAAGCCACTTTTCACCTTTAATGAATGAAATTCCAGGTAAAAACTCCTTTGCCATGAAGAAGATCCAAATTCAACCAGTTCAGGCTAGTAAACCTGTTTGAAAGACCTTTTTTCAGTGAAATGCAGCTTAGTGCAAAAACAGGCTGCTCTCGCTCTGAAACGCTCATTTTTCACATAAGCCACTTTTCAGCGCTAAAACAGCCTCCAATCGCTCTGAAACGCTCATTTTTGACATGAGCCACTTTTCACCTTTAATGAATGAAATTCCAGGTAAAAACTCCTTTGCCATGAAGAAGATCCAAATTCATGCAGTTCAGGCTAGTAAACCTGGTTGAAAGACCTTTTTTCAGTGAAATGCAGCTTAGTGCAAAAACAGGCTGCTCTCGCTCTGAAACGCTCATTTTTCACATAAGCCACTTTTCAGCGCTAAAACAGCCTCCAATCGCTCTGAAACGCTCATTTTTGACATAAGCCACTTTTCACCTTTAATGAATGAAATTCCAGGTAAAAACTCCTTTGCCATGAAGAAGATCCAAATTCAACCAGTTCAGGCTAGTAAACCTGTTTGAAAGACCTTTTTTCAGTGAAATGCAGCTTAGTGCAAAAACAGGCTGCTCTCGCTCTGAAACGCTCATTTTTCACATAAGCCACTTTTCAGCGCTAAAACAGCCTCCAATCGCTCTGAAACGCTCATTTTTGACATAAGCCACTTTTCACCTTTAATGAATGAAATTCCAGGTAAAAACTCCTTTGCCATGAAGAAGATCCAAATTCAACCAGTTCAGGCTAGTAAACCTGTTTGAAAGACCTTTTTTCAGTGAAATGCAGCTTAGTGCAAAAACAGGCTGCTCTCGCTCTGAAACGCTCATTTTTCACATAAGCCACTTTTCAGCGCTAAAACAGCCTCCAATCGCTCTGAAACGCTCATTTTTGACATGAGCCACTTTTCACCTTTAATGAATGAAATTCCAGGTAAAAACTCCTTTGCCATGAAGAAGATCCAAATTCATGCAGTTCAGGCTAGTAAACCTGGTTGAAAGACCTTTTTTCAGTGAAATGCAGCTTAGTGCAAAAACAGGCTGCTCTCGCTCTGAAACGCTCATTTTTCACATAAGCCACTTTTCAGCGCTAAAACAGCCTCCAATCGCTCTGAAACGCTCATTTTTGACATAAGCCACTTTTCACCTTTAATGAATGAAATTCCAGGTAAAAACTCCTTTGCCATGAAGAAGATCCAAATTCAACCAGTTCAGGCTAGTAAACCTGTTTGAAAGACCTTTTTTCAGTGAAATGCAGCTTAGTGCAAAAACAGGCTGCTCTCGCTCTGAAACGCTCATTTTTCACATAAGCCACTTTTCAGCGCTAAAACAGCCTCCAATCGCTCTGAAACGCTCATTTTTGACATGAGCCACTTTTCACCTTTAATGAATGAAATTCCAGGTAAAAACTCCTTTGCCATGAAGAAGATCCAAATTCATGCAGTTCAGGCTAGTAAACCTGGTTGAAAGACCTTTTTTCAGTGAAATGCAGCTTAGTGCAAAAACAGGCTGCTCTCGCTCTGAAACGCTCATTTTTCACATAAGCCACTTTTCAGCGCTAAAACAGCCTCCAATCGCTCTGAAACGCTCATTTTTCACATAAGCCACTTTCAGCCTTAGGCGACTGTACAGTGCTAAAACAGCCTCCAATCGCTCTGAAACGCTCATTTTTGACATAAGCCACTTTTCACCTTTAATGAATGAAATTCCAGGTAAAAACTCCTTTGCCATGAAGAAGTTCCAAATTCATGCAGTTCAGGCTAGTAAACCTGGTTGAAAGACCTTTTTTCAGTGAAATGCAGCTTAGTGCAAAAACAGGCTGCTCTCGCTCTGAAACGCTCATTTTTCACATAAGCCACTTTTCAGCGCTAAAACAGCCTCCAATCGCTCTGAAACGCTCATTTTTGACATAAGCCACTTTTCACCTTTAATGAATGAAATTCCAGGTAAAAACTCCTTTGCCATGAAGAAGATCCAAATTCATGCAGTTCAGGCTAGTAAACCTGGTTGAAAGACCTTTTTTCAGTGAAATGCAGCTTAGTGCAAAAACAGGCTGCTCTCGCTCTGAAACGCTCATTTTTCACATAATCCACTTTTCAGCCTTAGGCGACTGTACAGTGCTAAAACAGCCTCCTCTCGCTCTGAAACGCTCATTTTTCACATAAGCCACTTTTCAGCCTTAGGCGACTGTACAGTGCTAAAACAGCCTCCTATCGCTCTGAAACGCTCATTTTTGACATAAGCCACTTTTCAGCCTTAATGAATTAAATTCCAGGTAAAAACTCCTTTGCCATGAAGAAGATCCAAATTCATGCAGTTCAGGCTAGTAAACCTGGTTGAAAGACCTTTTTTCAGTGAAATGCAGCTTAGTGCAAAAACAGGCTGCTCTCGCTCTGAAACGCTCATTTTTCACATAAGCCACTTTTCAGCGCTAAAACAGCCTCCAATCGCTCTGAAACGCTCATTTTTGACATAAGCCACTTTTCACCTTTAATGAATGAAATTCCAGGTAAAAACTCCTTTGCCATGAAGAAGATCCAAATTCAACCAGTTCAGGCTAGTAAACCTGTTTGAAAGACCTTTTTTCAGTGAAATGCAGCTTAGTGCAAAAACAGGCTGCTCTCGCTCTGAAACGCTCATTTTTCACATAAGCCACTTTTCAGCGCTAAAACAGCCTCCAATCGCTCTGAAACGCTCATTTTTGACATGAGCCACTTTTCACCTTTAATGAATGAAATTCCAGGTAAAAACTCCTTTGCCATGAAGAAGATCCAAATTCATGCAGTTCAGGCTAGTAAACCTGGTTGAAAGACCTTTTTTCAGTGAAATGCAGCTTAGTGCAAAAACAGGCTGCTCTCGCTCTGAAACGCTCATTTTTCACATAAGCCACTTTTCAGCGCTAAAACAGCCTCCAATCGCTCTGAAACGCTCATTTTTCACATAAGCCACTTTTCAGCCTTAGGCGACTGTACAGTGCTAAAACAGCCTCCAATCGCTCTGAAACGCTCATTTTTGACATAAGCCACTTTTCACCTTTAATGAATGAAATTCCAGGTAAAAACTCCTTTGCCATGAAGAAGATCCAAATTCATGCAGTTCAGGCTAGTAAACCTGGTTGAAAGACCTTTTTTCAGTGAAATGCAGCTTAGTGCAAAAACAGGCTGCTCTCGCTCTGAAACGCTCATTTTTCACATAAGCCACTTTTCAGCGCTAAAACAGCCTCCAATCGCTCTGAAACGCTCATTTTTGACATAAGCCACTTTTCACCTTTAATGAATGAAATTCCAGGTAAAAACTCCTTTGCCATGAAGAAGATCCAAATTCATGCAGTTCAGGCTAGTAAACCTGGTTGAAAGACCTTTTTTCAGTGAAATGCAGCTTAGTGCAAAAACAGGCTGCTCTCGCTCTGAAACGCTCATTTTTCACATAATCCACTTTTCAGCCTTAGGCGACTGTACAGTGCTAAAACAGCCTCCTCTCGCTCTGAAACGCTCATTTTTCACATAAGCCACTTTTCAGCCTTAGGCGACTGTACAGTGCTAAAACAGCCTCCTATCGCTCTGAAACGCTCATTTTTGACATAAGCCACTTTTCAGCCTTAATGAATTAAATTCCAGGTAAAAACTCATTTGCCATGAAGAAGATCCAAATTCAACAAGTTCAGGCTAGTAAACCTGTTTGAAAGACCTTTTTTCAGTGAAATGCAGCTTAGTGCAAAAACAGGCTGCTCTCGCTCTGAAACGCTCATTTTTCACATAAGCCACTTTTCAGCGCTAAAACAGCCTCCAATCGCTCTGAAACGCTCATTTTTCACATAAGCCACTTTTCAGCCTTAGGCGACTGTACAGTGCTAAAACAGCCTCCAATCGCTCTGAAACGCTCATTTTTGACATAAGCCACTTTTCACCTTTAATGAATGAAATTCCAGGTAAAAACTCCTTTGCCATGAAGAAGATCCAAATTCATGCAGTTCAGGCTAGTAAACCTGGTTGAAAGACCTTTTTTCAGTGAAATGCAGCTTAGTGCAAAAACAGGCTGCTCTCGCTCTGAAACGCTCATTTTTCACATAAGCCACTTTTCAGCGCTAAAACAGCCTCCAATCGCTCTGAAACGCTCATTTTTCACATAAGCCACTTTTCACCTTTAATGAATGAAATTCCAGGTAAAAACTCCTTTGCCATGAAGAAGATCCAAATTCATGCAGTTCAGGCTAGTAAACCTGGTTGAAAGACCTTTTTTCAGTGAAATGCAGCTTAGTGCAAAAACAGGCTGCTCTCGCTCTGAAACGCTCATTTTTCACATAAGCCACTTTTCAGCGCTAAAACAGCCTCCAATCGCTCTGAAACGCTCATTTTTCACATAAGCCACTTTTCACCTTTAATGAATGAAATTCCAGGTAAAAACTCCTTTGCCATGAAGAAGATCCAAATTCATGCAGTTCAGGCTAGTAAACCTGGTTGAAAGACCTTTTTTCAGTGAAATGCAGCTTAGTGCAAAAACAGGCTGCTCTCGCTCTGAAACGCTCATTTTTCACATAAGCCACTTTTCAGCGCTAAAACAGCCTCCAATCGCTCTGAAACGCTCATTTTTGACATAAGCCACTTTTCACCTTTAATGAATGAAATTCCAGGTAAAAACTCCTTTGCCATGAAGAAGATCCAAATTCAACCAGTTCAGGCTAGTAAACCTGTTTGAAAGACCTTTTTTCAGTGAAATGCAGCTTAGTGCAAAAACAGGCTGCTCTCGCTCTGAAACGCTCATTTTTCACATAAGCCACTTTTCAGCGCTAAAACAGCCTCCAATCGCTCTGAAACGCTCATTTTTGACATGAGCCACTTTTCACCTTTAATGAATGAAATTCCAGGTAAAAACTCCTTTGCCATGAAGAAGATCCAAATTCATGCAGTTCAGGCTAGTAAACCTGGTTGAAAGACCTTTTTTCAGTGAAATGCAGCTTAGTGCAAAAACAGGCTGCTCTCGCTCTGAAACGCTCATTTTTCACATAAGCCACTTTTCAGCGCTAAAACAGCCTCCAATCGCTCTGAAACGCTCATTTTTGACATAAGCCACTTTTCACCTTTAATGAATGAAATTCCAGGTAAAAACTCCTTTGCCATGAAGAAGATCCAAATTCATGCAGTTCAGGCTAGTAAACCTGGTTGAAAGACCTTTTTTCAGTGAAATGCAGCTTAGTGCAAAAACAGGCTGCTCTCGCTCTGAAACGCTCATTTTTCACATAAGCCACTTTTCAGCGCTAAAACAGCCTCCAATCGCTCTGAAACGCTCATTTTTGACATAAGCCACTTTTCACCTTTAATGAATGAAATTCCAGGTAAAAACTCCTTTGCCATGAAGAAGATCCAAATTCAAGCAAGTTCAGGCTAGTAAACCTGTTTGAAAGACCTTTTTTCAGTGAAATGCAGCTTAGTGCAAAAACAGGCTGCTCTCGCTCTGAAACGCTCATTTTTCACATAAGCCACTTTTCAGCGCTAAAACAGCCTCCAATCGCTCTGAAACGCTCATTTTTGACATGAGCCACTTTTCACCTTTAATGAATGAAATTCCAGGTAAAAACTCCTTTGCCATGAAGAAGATCCAAATTCATGCAGTTCAGGCTAGTAAACCTGGTTGAAAGACCTTTTTTCAGTGAAATGCAGCTTAGTGCAAAAACAGGCTGCTCTCGCTCTGAAACGCTCATTTTTCACATAAGCCACTTTTCAGCGCTAAAACAGCCTCCAATCGCTCTGAAACGCTCATTTTTGACATAAGCCACTTTTCACCTTTAATGAATGAAATTCCAGGTAAAAACTCCTTTGCCATGAAGAAGATCCAAATTCATGCAGTTCAGGCTAGTAAACCTGGTTGAAAGACCTTTTTTCAGTGAAATGCAGCTTAGTGCAAAAACAGGCTGCTCTCGCTCTGAAACGCTCATTTTTCACATAAGCCACTTTTCAGCGCTAAAACAGCCTCCAATCGCTCTGAAACGCTCATTTTTGACATAAGCCACTTTTCACCTTTAATGAATGAAATTCCAGGTAAAAACTCCTTTGCCATGAAGAAGATCCAAATTCATGCAGTTCAGGCTAGTAAACCTGGTTGAAAGACCTTTTTTCAGTGAAATGCAGCTTAGTGCAAAAACAGGCTGCTCTCGCTCTGAAACGCTCATTTTTCACATAAGCCACTTTTCAGCGCTAAAACAGCCTCCAATCGCTCTGAAACGCTCATTTTTCACATAAGCCACTTTTCACCTTTAATGAATGAAATTCCAGGTAAAAACTCCTTTGCCATGAAGAAGATCCAAATTCATGCAGTTCAGGCTAGTAAACCTGGTTGAAAGACCTTTTTTCAGTGAAATGCAGCTTAGTGCAAAAACAGGCTGCTCTCGCTCTGAAACGCTCATTTTTCACATAAGCCACTTTTCAGCGCTAAAACAGCCTCCAATCGCTCTGAAACGCTCATTTTTGACATAAGCCACTTTTCACCTTTAATGAATGAAATTCCAGGTAAAAACTCCTTTGCCATGAAGAAGATCCAAATTCAAGCAGTTCAGGCTAGTAAACCTGGTTGAAAGACCTTTTTTCAGTGAAATGCAGCTTAGTGCAAAAACAGGCTGCTCTCGCTCTGAAACGCTCATTTTTCACATAAGCCACTTTTCCACTTTTCACCTTTAATGAATGAAATTCCAGGTAAAAACTCCTTTGCCATGAAGAAGATCCAAATTCAAGCCAGTTCAGGCTAGTAAACCTGGTTGAAAGACCTTTTTTCAGTGAAATGCAGCTTAGTGCAAAAACAGGCTGCTCTCGCTCTGAAACGCTCATTTTTCACATAAGCCACTTTTCAGCGCTAAAACAGCCTCCAATCGCTCTGAAACGCTCATTTTTGACATAAGCCACTTTTCACCTTTAATGAATGAAATTCCAGGTAAAAACTACTCGTACTGCCATGAAGAAGATCCAAATTCATGCAGACCTTTTTTCAAGTGAAATGCAGCTTAGAGCAAAAACAGGCTGCTCTCGCTCTGAAACGCTCACTTTTCACATAAGCCACTTTTCAGCGCTAAACAGCCTCCAATCGCTCTGAACGCTCATTTTTGACATAATCACTTTTCACCTTTAATGAATGAAATTCCAGGTAAAA